>NW_012154951.1:6936853-6938651 GCF_000956105.1 Propithecus coquereli | reverse complement strand
AAACAATATCAACTGCACACATTAAAATATGAAACCAATGGTACTGTTAATGATCAAAATGTAGGATGAACATATATACCATTTTGGCTCTATTATTGATGTAGGGGAAATGAAAACAACAAAAGGTATTTTGGCATAACAGAGAGTGTGCAAGCATGTAAGTGAGGCATAACCAGGTTAGGATCATGTTTCTGCAACTTTCTTGGGTATACTGTATTAGGAGAACTGTTAAATTACCTTAATTTTGTTCACAAAAATACTTTTTCATACTTTGCTGCATAACATGTTAGCAGCACAATAAAACAATTTTAAACATTTAATAGAGATATAATTCACTCACAATCCTATGCTTTCAAGAATCAACTGCTATCGTTTTCTACTCTATTTCTTGTCAAAATGCCCATATATTTATCTAATAAAAATCATAGAACATAAAATTTTGCAGTTTTTCACTCAACATTATAAAAATGGCATTTTTTTAGGTTTCTATATTATTTCCATAATTAATGATTAATTGATTGCATAACATAAGGTAGTTTATATTTGTTTCAATACTTACTTAATCCTTTTATCTTTTGAATATATTAAATATTTCCAAACAAGACATATTTTTTATACATTTTAATTTAGTGTTCATAGATGTTGAATCAGAGAATCAGTTTATATCATTTTATATAATGTTTTCTTAGTATTTCCATTTCTATTCTAGTAATAAAGTAAGGTAGTTTTTATCCATGTACAGTTGTGTGTATCTAAGAAATAATGTGCTTAAGAATGACATTACTGGAAATTAGAGGAGAGGATGGCTTGGAAAAATACCAACAAAGGATCTTAAATATTTATCCTTTACGTGGATTTTACCCTAGTTTTTCTGACATACACATTTATTGACAGATTTAAACAGAAATTTGACTATATCTACTAATATCTCTCTGAAGGACTGTACAGTCTGTAAGTTTATATGGGGTGGACATGCATTTGGTATCTTTCAATAAATGGAGGAATGGGAGAATTATATTGCCTAAAAATATCTATATTTTTTCCCAGTACTGTACATGCCTCTTTTTACCACTCTATAACCCTCAGTAAGGTATGTAGAGGTTGGAAATGACAGGTAAGTTGGCAGTAGCTATAATAAGAACAATGCTAGAAGATTGGTAAAGGCACGCAAAAAACCTGAAAGCAATACTACTTCCTGAAGTCAAAGACTAAACCCATACCTAAGTCTTGTTCATATCAATTGAAATCACAGAGAGTGAGAGCTGAAAGGTACCATACAGAGCATTGGATTCAATTCTTTTATTTGGTTAATGTGCAAGTTAAATCCCAGATATGTAAAGTAATGTGTTCACTATCACATGGAAAAGTTTCATTTTAATGTGTAATGACAACATTATCTCTTGATTCGTAGTTTTTTTGGTTGTTTTATTCTGATATCATAAAATTTAAGTTATGTCAGATCAGCAATTTCTAGAGATCTGTTGTACAACACTGTGCCTATGGATAACGATACTGTATTGTACACTTAAAATTTTATTAAGAGGGTAGATCTCATGTTAAGAGTTCTTACAATGTGAATTTTTAAAAAACTTAAATCTTTCTGGAGGGGCAAACATAAGAGACTCCGGAGTACAAATATAATCACCAGGGATACTCTGATAGGAACTTCAGTGAGAACACTTTGTTTGCAAATATTTAAATAGATTCGGCATTTTTTTGTAAGATATTCTACAGGTAGCTATATGAATTTATTATTTAAATTTACTTTTAACAGGAAGTAAGTCTTATGGTCACTATT
>NW_012154951.1:6935424-6936803 GCF_000956105.1 Propithecus coquereli | reverse complement strand
GTGCCCATCAATACAGGAGTGGATTAATAAAATGTGGTATATGTATACTATGGAGTTCTACTCAGCCAGAAAATAACAATGGTGATCTAGCTCCTCTTGTATCAAGCTAAATAGAGCTGAAGCCCATTCTACTAAGTGAAATATCATCAGAATGGAAAAACAAGCACCACATGTACTCACTATCAAATTGATGTTAACCAATGAACACTTCTGTACACATATAGTAGTGACATTCATCAGGTGATGGGCAGGTGGGAGCGGGGAAGAGGTGATGGATATATTCATACCTAATGGTTCCTGTGCACATAGTCTGGAGGATGGACATACTTGAAGCTGTGACTCAGGTGGGGCAAGGGCAATATATGTAATCTAAACATTTGTATCCCTGTAATATGCTGAAATAAAGAAAAAAATAAGATTGCTTCTGAGAAATGCGAGACTGGAAACTGGAAGCATGTTTTTTCACAAGGATTTTCTTCTTTTTAGGGTCTTTATACTTTTCATTTGCACAAAGTAAAACAACTTTCAAACAAGCCAACTCATCACTCTTGGTCTGTTCTCAAACCTGTACCACTTATAGGTCTGCTCTACCTGATATGTGCATGAAATTGTGTGACTTCTGATGATTCAGAAAGCTTCATAAACCTCAGATAGAAAACATAAGATAGTCTGTCAGAATAGAAATCCATTCTGTAATAGGTTTTCAGGAAAGCTTCAGGTGAGCATATTTTGTAGTAGAGAGCTGATACTTTTAAAGGATTTACACTTATATTTTAATTTTATTATAATATTTTTTCTTAAGTAGAAGGAAGTTTTGCTTAGTTCTTACTCTTCTTCTGCAAAGAGGCAAAGAATAAATTTATTTTCTCTTCCAATTTGTAATATTGTGTACTTGAACTCACCTCTCATTTATTTTCTGAGCTAAGGAGCCCAATTTTTTTCATTATTGTTATAGCATTGCTTATCAATTTCTGGTTGTTTTTGTCATCTTCAGCTGGAAACTGCATCTTATGAATTTGTATCAGTGTGAGTTGAACATATTGTTTTACATATTATATGAATATAGTAGCTTCTAAACAATGTATTCTATTTTTGTTGTTGCTTTTTGTTTTGTCTTCATTAAAGTTGAGGGAAATTGTTAACTTTCTTCAATAATTGTTATTCACTATGGCAATTAAATGAATATCAACTAGGAAAACATAAATTTTAAGATGGTATATTATAATTTTCTAGGGAAGAGTAGTGCTTCTGACACAGACCCCACTACATACTGTAAATCCCAGTGGAAAACTATTGCATTAGAAATTGAACTTTTACTAATGCTGTTTCAGTTTCCCATATGCTTTAATATACACCCTTGTTTAAATTTTTTTATGTTT
>NW_012154951.1:6924430-6926082 GCF_000956105.1 Propithecus coquereli | reverse complement strand
ATTTATTAAAGTCAGAATATTCCTGTAGGAAGCTGATAAAAAAATCACACAAAAAGTTCCTCACATTTGCAGAAACTTAGATTTTTACAAAAGAAGAGCACCATAAATGAAAAATAAGTAAGTAAATATATGAAGACTTTTATCTCATTTTAAAGTTTTCTTATGATTATTTAAAGCCAAAATATATGACGATAATAGCACAAAGATTAGGAAAGGATATTTGTAAAGCATATAGACTACACATAACTTCCACACATAATATAGAGAGTAGAAGTGATTAAAAAAATGAGCAAAATAGTTGAAGGAACATTTCACAAAATAGATATTTGAATATCCAATAATCATACAAAATGGAGTGGAAGAGGATTAGTCACCACAGAAATGCAAGTGAAAATGACTACAAGAAACCATGACACACGTATGTCAGGATGGCTAAAATTTAAAAGTTAGATGACGTCAAGATTTGCCAAGGATGTGCAACAATTGGATTGCTGGCGGAAATATAACTTAATCAAATCTCTTTGGAAAACAGTTTTCCAGTGTCTATTAAAACAATCATATTTACCAAGGAATTCTACTTCTAGGTATTATATTCAAGAAAAGTCAGTTCATTTGTCTAATAAATGATATGTACAAAAATATTCATACAGCAATATTCAACAATAGCATGGGTAAGTACATGGTACTGTACTCATACAAGGTAATAATATTCACAATAAAAAGAGAACTGCTACACTTGACAATATGGGTCAGTCTCACCGAAATTATTTTGAACAAAAGAAGTTTTATAAAAGAGAGCATGAGTAGTTGAGTTTCAATTCTGTGAAATCTAATCAAGGTAAAACTTGATTATAATTTTAGAGTAAAAGTTACATCTGGGGAGATGTACTAAAGAGTAATCAAATGGGACATTCTTAGAAATATTCCACATCTTGATCTGGGCATTGGTTGTGTGTGTACACACATGTAAGATTTATTGAGGTTTAAAACTATATGTTTAGAAAGAAAATTTTTTCCTTTAGCACAAATACAAATATTTTGGTAGGGAAAATGCCTGTATAATTTAAAGGAAAACAAAAACAAAAACAAAAACCTTCGGTTGATCTTACTAAGTTTGAATTTATTCTTGTGGATATAGATTTTGCTTCCATTTAAAAAAAAATTTTGAGAATCATCTTGAAAGTCAATTTCCCCTTTAAAGAATTAAGATCTAAAGATTACTATTTCTTTATAATCTAAAGATTATAAAGAAATAGTCTTTATTCTAAGACTGAAATAAAAAGACTATTTCCAGTCTTTTTATTGGGCAAAAATTAAATTTTATCAAACAGCACAAATTAATAAGAGAATACTATGAAAAAAGGTATACCTATTCTATTTAGTCAAATTGCTTAAAATTTATTGTCATTACTCTAACTTCTTGTGTTTCCAGGGAAACCAGGAAAAAAGAGGGTTTGTATGACCTTAGAAAAATTATAAACTGCATTATGATAATAGATAATCCCATAATTCAATATGTTCTCAAGAAATAAAATCTTGCAAAGTAATTTAAAATCAGTAGTTCTCAAACTTTTTTGTTTCAGCACCCAATTATCTTCTAAAACTTTCCTAAGAACCCCACCGAGATTCAGTTTAAGTGAGTTATATATTTA
>NW_012154951.1:6923596-6924380 GCF_000956105.1 Propithecus coquereli | reverse complement strand
TCCTATGAGTTATAATAAGATACAAAACAAATATGATATTCAGATCAGTTTACATAGTCTTATAATAAATTATGGACCTGAAAAAAAATTCCAAATAGTGGAAGATGACCAGAAAAACAGGCTATATTTATTCTGTGATATTTACATTTTTACAAATTCTACAAAATTATTTGTTCAATATTTATTCCCTTAAGTGATATAATTTCAAATATACACTCTGATAAATAAAAAGAATCATAGGGGCTATTCTTTATTTATATTTTGAATGTTCTTTTTTATGGGCATATATTTCCCCTTCATGTAATTTTACAAATATTAATAAGGGTTATACATATATTCAATAAGAGAATAAAATGCCTTTCAATATGTAATAAAGGATGGATTACTATTCATTAAGTTGATGGATTGCCCAATGAGTTCCAATGCATATTGATTGTGTTAGCTGATGTCATCAGCACAAATACAGTAAATTATCTAGCATCGTTCCTTGACAAATTAGAAAACATATGATATTCTTTAAGAACTAAACAAGTAAGTTGAGGAAAAATTGTATTTTACCTAACAGCATAAATGGTATTCTATAAAAAATTATCTGAATTAATTTTGAGGGACACATGTTACATATTAAATATAAAGTATGCCGTGATCAAAGTGAATTTTAAAAAACTAAATTTTACCTTAAATGATAATGTCCTAAATGTTTTCATAAAGAAATATTGATAACTTTAGTAAGATATTAAATTTTAACCTTTAATGATAACCAAAATGCAAATTAAAACATGAT
>NW_012154951.1:6920471-6922171 GCF_000956105.1 Propithecus coquereli | reverse complement strand
AATACTGAGTATTCTGGAAGATACAATTGGCATTTGGTACAGAAAATGAAGAATATATTCATAATAATTAATTCCAATTACATTCATAAAATGCCTGGAATCCTATTTTTTGACACTCTAGGCAAAGACTCAGTAAATTTGTTTTTACTTCAGGAAATTGAAACATCCTTAAGGGAAAGATCTATTAAATTTGTTTTATTTGATGATTTTTCTTCTAGACAGTTGATGTCTTACCAGACCACCCTGAGTTAAAAGTGACATCCTATGAGTTATAATAAGATACAAAACAAATATGTATATATATATATATTTGTTATATGTATGTTTTTACTGATTTTACTAGGGTTTTTGTTTATTTTTTATTGTCTCTCATTTAGATGTGAACAGACAACCACAGACAAAAGATTTCTAAACATTTGCTTAACAGAGAGGAAAAGAAAATGAAATAGACTATTCTTGTAGGAAGCTAATAAAAAAATTAAACAAAAAGTTCCTCACATTGACAGAAACTTAGATTTTTACAAAAGAAGAGCACGACAAATGAAAAATAAGTAAGTAAATACATAAAGGTTTTTATCTCATTTTAAAGTTTTCTTAAAATATGATTATTTAAAGCCAAAATATATGATGATAATACCACAAAGACACACCAGGTATATTGTATGATTCTCACATTATATGTAAAGGGGTACAACATGATTTTAAAGAGATCGTGACAAGTATGCATATTGTAAATTCTATAGCAATCGATTAAAAAGGAAGCATGTCTAATAACCTAAAGTATAGATAAAATGAAATACTGAAAAATACACAGTTAATCCAAAACATTGAAAATATAAAATGAGAAAAGAGTAGATAAAAAGAACAGAGAGAAATCAAATAAGAAAAAAGTAGATTTAACCAGGTGATATATTCAATATATAAATTAAATGTAAATATTTCAAAACTACAATTCAAAGGCATAATTTTTGAGTTTTTAGAAATGGAAGTATCATAGGAGCAGAATAGGCAGTGCAGAAACAAAGCCATACACTATGGCCACCTGATTTACCTAAAAGGGGCCACTCTGAAATAAATGTTTTATAAAATAAATGGTGGCATATCATGTACATACCCATTTGGAAAATAAATGAGTCTTATTTCCTTCCTTACAAAATACAAATAATTTATTTGAGATTGATCATAGAACTAATACAAAATATACAACAAAACAACGTCAACAAAACTCCAGCAAAATAATAGTAAAATGTATTTATGATATTATAATAGTCAAAGACTTTCTTTTTTTGTTTTTAAATTTCAGAATATTATGAGGGTACAAATGTTTAGGTTACATATATTGCCTTTATACCACCCAAGTCAGAGCTACACACGTGCTCATCCCCCAGACAGTGCACACTGTACCCATTAGGTGTGAATATTCCCATCCCCTCCTCCCACCTGTCTGACACCTGATGAATGTTACTTCCGTATGTACACATAAATGTTGATCAATCATTACCAATTTGATGATGACTATACGTGGTGCTTGTTTTTCCATTCTGGTGATACTTCACTTCCGAGAATGGGCTCCAGCTCCATCCAGTATAATACAAGAGGTGTTAGTTCACCGTTGTTTTTTGTGGCTGAGTAGTACTCCATGGTATACATATGCCACATTTTACTTATCCACTCATATATTGATGGGCACTTGGGTTGTT
>NW_012154951.1:6908149-6911151 GCF_000956105.1 Propithecus coquereli | reverse complement strand
ATAATACAAGAGGTGCTAGATCACCATTGTTTTTTGTGGCTGAGTAGAACTTCACAGTATATTAAGGCATGAAACTGTAAGAATTCTAGAAGAAAATATTGGAAAAACTTATAGACATTGGCCTATGGAAAGAATTTATGAACAAGACTCAAAAGGCAATCACGACAACAACAAAAATAAATAAATGGGACCTGATCAAATTAAAAAGCTTCTGCACAGCCACGAAAACTGTCACAAGAACAAACAGACAACCTACAGAATGGGAGAAAATATTCACATGCTACACATCCAATAAAGGGCTGATAACTAGAATCTATATAGAACTCAGGAAAATCAGGAAGAAAAAAATCAAACAATCCCATTAAAAATTGGGCAAAGGACATGAACAGAAACTTTTCAAAAGAAGATAGATTAATGGCCAACAAACATATGAAAAAGTGCTCAACATTTCTAATCATCATGGAAATGCAAATCAAAAGCACAATGAGATATCACTTAACTCCAGTGAGAATGGCTTTTATCAAAAAGTCTCAAAACAATAAATGGTGGTGTGGATGCAGAAAGATAGAAACACTCAGACACTGTTGGTGGGACTGCCAACTAGTGCAACCTCTGTGGAAAGTAATAGGGGGATACTGCAAAGAGCTAAAAGTAGAATTACCATTTGATACAGAAATCCCATTACCAGGCATCTACCCAAAAGAACAAAAGACATTCTATAAAAAAGACATCTGCACTTGAATGTTTATAGCAACACAATTCACAGTTGCAAAGATGTGACAACAACCCAAGTACCCATCAATACATGAGTGGATTAATAAAATATGGTATATGTGTACCACGGAGTTTTATTCAGTCACCAGATTTTTGAAATGTACTTTTTTTACAAAAGCTTTTGCACAGCCAAGGAAATAATCAGCAGAGCAAACAGACAACATACAGAATGGGAGAAAATATTCACATGCTATACATCTGATACCAGGATAGTAACCAGAATCTACAAAGAACTAAAGCAAATCAGCAAGAAAAAAATCAAACAACCCCATTAAAAAGTGGGCAAAAGACATGAACAGAAGATTTTCAAAAGGAGATAGAATAATGGCTAATAAACATATGAAAAAATGGTCAAAATGACTTATCATCAGGGAAATGAAATTAAAACCACAATGAGATATCACCCTGTTAGAATGGCTTTGATTAAAAAGTCCAAAAATAATAAATGCTGGCATGGATGCAGAGAGAAAGGAATACTTCTAAATTGCTGGTGGGACTGAAAATTAGTACAACTTCTATGAAAAAATGTATGGAGATACCTCAAGAAATTAAAAGTAGACTTACCATTCGATCCAGCAATCCTACTACTGGATATTTACCCAAAGGAAGAGAAGTCGTTTTATCAAATCGACACCTGCACTTGAATGTTTATTACAGCACCGTTCACAATTGCAAAGACGTGGAATCAACCTAAATGCCCATCAATTCATGAGTGAATTAACAAAATGTGATATATGCATACTATGGAATACTACTTAGCCATGAAGAAGAATGACTTGATGTCTTTTGCAACAATTTGTGTGGAACTGGAGACCATCATGCTAAGTGAAATATCTAAAGAATGGAAAAACAAACACCACATGAACTCACCGTTAAATTGGAACTAACCAATGAGCACACATGTGCATAGAGGGAAGTAAAACTCAGTGGAAATGAAGCAGGGGAGAGGAGTGAAGAGGTGATGGGAGATAACCTACTTAACAGTACAATGAACCCCAGATACGGGGTTCATTGTGCTTATATGGACACTTATAACCATTATTCAAGCATTATAAAGTGATCCATGTCACAAAAAATATTTGTACCCCCATAATACTTTGAAATAAAAAGTCAGTTTTTTTCTATTGCCATGCATTTATTTCTGCACAAAAATATATAAATATGTCACTGGCTTTTCTTAACTTAAAACTGTATAAAAAAAGTTTCGAAGTTTTCTACCATAAAATGAATATGTATTATATAACATATCAATAAGGCTATAAAAAGAGAACAGAGTAAACCCCCAAATATCCACATACTACTTAAGAAAAAGAACATTACCTATCTTGAAACATCTTATATATATATATATATCAGCAGTCTTGGACTCTTTTCTTGCACCAGTTAATGATCTTAAATTTAATATTTATAATTCACTTTACTTTCTTCATTTTATCAAAAATATGTATTCATAAACATAAAATCTTTAATAAGGTATATTATATTTTCAAGCTGTATTTAACTGGACTCTAACTTTATGTATTCTTGTATGATTATTGTTTTTCCAAAACTGTTTTAGAGATTAATATCAATATGTATTGGATTTATTAATCATATCTTTCATTGGTTACATGGTTTGTGTTTTCAGAAAACTTTCCTTAGTTTGAGGTCACAAATATATTCTCAGATGCGATCTGTTAAAATTTTATTAAGTATTTAGACAACCTGAAATGAATTTGAGTAGCAGCCAAATTTCTTTGTTTTCCCTCTAGATGTCTAATTATTACATCGACAATTATTGAAACGATTCTGTATTCCCAATTGCTCTTTAGTTACTCTTGCTCTGTATCAAGCATCTGTGTGTGTGAGTCTATTTTCAGGTCCTCAATTGTCTATCCCTGTACCCATACTGTTTTGTCAGAATTTATATAGCTTTAAAATAAATAATAATATTTCACTGGACAAGTCTTTTATCCATATTCCTCCCCTTCAAGAGTATCTTGGCAATAATTCACTCTTCTTGATAAATTTCATATATATTTTGGAATCAACATTCCCCTAAAATATGTGTGACAATTGGATTGAGATTTCATTAAAACTATAAATCAATTTGAAACAGCTTGACATATTTATAATATTGAGTCTTCCTAGTCATAGGTGGTATATCAAAAGATTTTATCAATTCTCTAACGCATTTCCTATAAATTTAACAATTTTAACAATTTTTGCTCATCATATATTTACTCATT
>NW_012154951.1:6906380-6908099 GCF_000956105.1 Propithecus coquereli | reverse complement strand
TGAAGAGGTGCACATTTGTCTCTGCTTCTCCTTGATTCCAGTTAATGTTTTTCTTCAGGTGACAATTTGTTCTCAAGAACTGCCTTTAAGAATCTTATGAGTCCTTTATAGGTAGTAACAAAATAACTCTTCAAAATATCCATCTACAGATGCCCCAAATATGCTGGCTTTAGTAATTCTATTCAGAACTTTTGAGTTATCAATAAAATTAGCATTAATAAGGAAAAAAAGCTTATTTAGCAAAAGAACTCCTGCTCTGGTTATCTAACAACAGTAATATAAGGAGATTAACAAGACAGAAAACATAGAAAATCATGCCCTAAGCACTCTTTAGAGGGCAAAGAAAATAGTCAGGAAGATAAAAGCAGACAGATGTAGCCTCTGACCATAAACTGGGAAACCAGCTGAGGGTCACCAAGGCAAACCTCAGTGCAATTAAATATTCTCTTTTTGAATGAGATGGTTAAAAAGTTAAAGTAAAAGCATGGATATTTTTAAGAATCAAAAGTATTTTGTGAGACAAACTTGGTATAATTCAGTGTAAAAATATAAATCCTAATTTATTACATTACAGCAACCACATGCTCAATATTGCACACATAATCAAAAGAAGGCAAGTTGAGCGATTTTTTTTGAAGGATTTGAAGTAGAAGTTTGGTTGCCAAAAATAACTTTGTTCCAGATGAAATGAGAAAAACATGATGTGGTTATTCACAAAGGGAAGGACAAGCATAATCCTTCTAAAGGCCATTCAATTATGATTAAAAAAATGTAGTGGAAAATTGCTTTGGAAAGCTTAAAAGTATATTAAAGAAATAGAAGAGGATGTTATGGCAGAGTGGGGGAAAGAAAAACAGGTGATGAGTGTACTCTAAAAAGTGTTTTCATGGAAAATGGGCTGTGAAGAACTAGAAAAGAAAACTGCAATGACTAAACAACAGTTCTAGTTTCAGTTTTCTAGCCTTACAAAATATAAAATAACTAAATCCTCTTAATGTAGATATGCTACTGAAAAATTAATTTTATTAGCTTTAAAAATAGCTATAACATTCATACTAAACCTAATGCCATTTTCTCACCAGATTTTTTTTTTCAGCATATTGTAGAGGTACAAATGTTTAGGTTACATATATTGCCTTTACCCCACCCAAGTCAGAGCTTCAAGTGTGTCCATCCCCAGATGGTGCACACCACACCTATTAGATGTGAATATACTCATCCCCTCTTCCCTCTCCCACCTGCCCGACACCTATGAATGTTACTGCTATATGTGCACATAAGTGTTGATCAGTTAATACCAATTTGATAGTGAGTACACGTGGTGCTTGTTTTTCCATTCTGGTGATACTTCACTTACTAGAATGGGCTCCAGCTCTATCCAGGATAATACAAGAGGTGCTAGATCACCATTGTTTTTTGTGGCTGAGTAGAACTTCACAGTATATTAAGGCATGAAACTGTAAGAATTCTAGAAGAAAATATTGGAAAAACTTATAGACATTGGCCTATGGAAAGAATTTATGAACAAGACTCAAAAGGCAATCACGACAACAACAAAAATAAATAAATGGGACCTGATCAAATTAAAAAGCTTCTGCACAGCCACGAAAACTGTCACAAGAACAAACAGACAACCTACAGAATGGGAGAAAATATTCACATGCTACACATCCAATAAAGGGCTGATAACTAGAATCTATATAGAACTCAGGAAAATCA
>NW_012154951.1:6888639-6904137 GCF_000956105.1 Propithecus coquereli | reverse complement strand
ATATATTTACTCATTTTTTATTTTTTATGATATGTAAAATTTTTCTTTAAACATTTTTTTACTAAGTTTTTTGGTTGGCATATAGAAATCCAACTGATTATTCCATCTTATTTGTATTCAGCAATCTTACAAAACTCTTGTAAAATTAGTAATATCTTTGGATTTTTAAAATTTCTATACATAATAATATCATGTAAAATCATAACAACACTTATTCTTTTTTATCAATCCTTACGAATTTATTTACTTCTGTTGCTTCAATGAAAAACTTCAGGGTTTTCAGCTCAAAGAAAAACAGGAATGCAGATATTGAACAATTTTTTCTTATTGGTAAATTTAAAGAATTATCTTTCAATATTTCAAAATTAAGTGTGATGTTGGTTACAGTTTTTTAAAGATATATATGTCAGAATAACAATTTTTAATCTCAATTTACTGATAATTTTACCATAAATCAGCATTGAAGTTTATCAAAAATCTGTTGAAATAGTCACAATATTATTTCAAAAATTTCAACTGCTAAGTAGATGTACTGTTTGATGGATAACGAATGCTTTGTCTCAGAAGTACTTACTGAAGAAGTCAGATACATTCAGTAAACAGTGTGTGAGAGCAGATGTATATTGCAAGCCCTTGGAGGTATAGAACTGGAATTTTTATAATCCAAAAAAGGATTCTATCGGATTCAAAACCCCAAATGATTGAGTCTCTGGGTCTCGACATTGCTTATTTTCAAGTGCTGTTATGAGATATTGTACGATAATTAGTTTCAGTATAGTTATGCACTTTTATTTCAAATAGCCTACATGTCTAATTTTCTCAATAAACTGGAACATGCCTGAGCTCTTAGCAGATTGTGTCACAATAACAGCTGTTTTATAAAATCTCAACTGGGATGGTAGTTAAAAGTCCTTGAAAAGTAAATGGTATACATTCAATTAAGGCAAAGAAATAGCTAAAACAAGTATTATTTAGTGGGTTTTTAATTAGATGACTTCTATTAAATTGAGGCTGTAAAAGGGATTTCACAAATTCCCAAGATTGTGCTAGTTACAAATGAAACCATAAACATTCCGTGTAAGTCTGTGAGAGCTCACTCATAGGTTGGGTATTTCTCTGTTAGCAGCATCCATATGCCTGGCATTGAACCGTTAATTCCCCAAATAGTACTGAAGAGGTAAAGCAAGGTAGATTACCCTTTTGTCCTTTTGCAATAAATCAAAGAGACAGACTTTTCTGATCATAAGGCCTGATCTCTAACCTTGTGCTCCTGGAATTTACCAACATCAACAACCTAGTCGCTTGAGACCATGATTAGGATTTCCTCCTTACTTGAAAATGTCTGAG
The DNA here is from genome assembly GCF_000956105.1 of Propithecus coquereli. Taxonomy (NCBI): domain Eukaryota; kingdom Metazoa; phylum Chordata; class Mammalia; order Primates; family Indriidae; genus Propithecus; species Propithecus coquereli. The sequence continues at coordinate 6,902,790 of NW_012154951.1, read as the reverse complement.
GCAGAGAGAAGAACGTTTACCCCTCTCTCTACTGGGAATATCCAAAATCTCTCAGTGAACCTTACTTGTATGTCAGGGAAAAAACCTTTGTATATTTTGGCCTCTGTCTTACTAGTCCGACTCCTTCTTACCAGTCTTGCCAAATGTCTAAGTGTCACTGAGCCTCTTATTGTTTTCAGAAAAATAATGTTCCTTTTACATCTATTTCTTGGCAGTTTCTCTCACCATCTGGGATCACCCCTCATGTGAGAAACTCTGCTCATTGTATAACCGTTGCTTTAGCATTGTCTTCTTTTCTCCAGGACTGTTTCCATGATATCATATGTATCCACTCACCAACTACCCCACCCCAGACAGAGTCAACGTCTCCTTTCATTTACTAATTTGGTGTATTCTTATTGTGCTTATCAGTCTATGGTATGAATGACTGTTTCCCAAAAAAGAATATGAATTTTTTTGGTCAAAGATTTTGTTAATCAGATATTTACTGCATTACTTTTACTAGATACTTAATAAATATTGGTTGAACTTAGCAAAATTATTAACACATTCCCCTTCTTTTTTTTTTTTATTTCAGCATGTTATGGGGGTACAGATGATTAGGTTATGTATGATGCCCTTACCCTCCCTCCCCCCCAAGTCCGAGCTTCAAGTGTGTCCATTCCCCCGAAGGTGTGCATCGCACTCATTGTTCGTGCATATGCCCGTCCCCTCCTCCCTCCTCCCCCGTCCCCCTTCCCAACATCCAATACATGTTATTCTTATATGTGCACTTAGATGTCAATCAGCTAATACCAGTTTGATGGTGAGTACATGTGGTGCTTGTTTTTCCATTCTTGGGATACCTCGCTTAGTAGAATGTGTTCCAGCGCTTTCCAGGAGTATATAAGAGGTGCTATATCACCATTGTTTCTTAAAGCTGAATAGTACTCCATGGTATACATATACCACAGTTTATTAATCCACTCATGTATTGATGGACACTTGGGTTGTTTCCACATCTTTGCAATTGTGAATTGTGCTGCTATGAACATTCAAGTGCAGGTGCCTTTTTCATAGAGCCACTTTTGCTCTTTTGGGTAGATGCCCAGTAATGGGATTGCTGGGTCAAATGGTAGTTCTACTTGTATCTCTTTAAGGTATCTCCATATTGCTTTCCACAGAGGTTGCACTAGTTTGCAGTCCCACCAGCAGTGTATGAGTGTTCCTACCTCTCCGCATCCACGCCAACATTTATTGTTTTGGGTCTTTTTGATAAAGGCCAGTCTCACTGGAGATAGGTGATATCTCATTGTGGTTTTGATTTGCCTTTTCCTGATGATTAGAGATGTTGAGCATTTTTTCATATGTGTTTTGGCCATTATTCTGTCTTCTTTTGCAAAGTTTCTGTTCATATCCTTTGTCTACTTTTTGATAGGGCTGTTTGATTTTTTTCTTGCTGATTTTTCTGAGTTCGAAATAGATTCTGGTTTGCAACCCACAGAATGGGATAAAATTTTCGTGTGCTACAAATCCGACAGAGGGCTGATAACCAGAATCTACTTAGAACACATTCCCCTTCTTTATTCTTTCCTAACAGACTTGACAATGACTAATTCAAAGTTTCAGGTACATAAAGAAAGTAAAACACACACACACACACACACACACACACACACACACACACACACAGTTGATATTAAAGTAGAAAAGGCATGGGATTTTGATTTTTTTATACCTGAAGCAATTCTTGGTTCTGCTATATCCTATAAATGAGGGCAAGAGTAAACCTCAGTTTTCTTTTGTGTAAATAGTGATGAGTTATATTTACTTCAAAGTTTTATCTTAGCAATCAATTGAATGATAAATACAAAAGAATTTTGTAGCTTGTTATCTAGTGACAATCATATGACCAACAATTATTTATGTACTGGGTGCCAGTCACTTTATGTACATTATCTGATTTGATCCTCACTACAAACCCATGCAGTAGTGCTTTATCATTACCATTTTACTAATGAGTGAAATGATGCTTAGCTAAAAAATTTTGCTTAATGGCACAAAAGGTGACTGACTCCAGAAACCATGTATTTAAGTATTATAATACAAATTAAAAAATGAATACTGACACTGGTAAAAAAATTATGAGTCTGGAAAACTGGCAGACTTGTTTGACTGAACTGCTTACCTATGATACAATTTAGTGCTGTTGGAACAAAATGAGTGGCTGTTCCTTTTTTGTGAATTTAACATAAGTAATAAACAGATGTTTTTTCTTTGCACACATCCAGTAGAGGAAGAAAGTGGTGAAAATGATCTGAGAAATATTATCAAAATTTATGTATAAAGTTAATAAAAATACAAACTAAATATCATCACTCAATATGACAATCCTTCCACCAGTGTAACTTGGCATTAATAGCAGAGAAGAGACATTTCTGGTTTACTAAAGACAAAGCACATCTGTTTAGCCACATATTTTCAGAGTCTACATTAGTAATTACAAAGTCGATTCTAAGCATTCTGTCCTTGCAGTCTCTTTGTGTGAACACTCCCTTCCCTTGCTTTTCCAGTATGTTGCTCTTACTCACTAACATTCCTCATACCTTTTTATTTTGTCCACATACCCTGTCTCTAATCTTTTAAATCATTCACACAGATCTCTCAATCACTCTAATATCTCAGAAGTAACAGTAGCAGAATGAATTCCAATATTGAGGGCTTTCATTTATTTTTACTTATCATATGCCAGTAATACGATTAGGCATGTTTTACAATCTGTTTTTCTATTTAATTCTCCTTCGATCCTGATAATTGGGTACCATTATCAAACTTATAAATAAAGAAACCGAAACTTGATTTTCCATGGCCAAACAGCCAGACAGCACATAACTTGTGTTAGAACTCTGGACTGTTGCCTTCCAAAGTGGACCCTGCACTTTACTTCCTCCCTGAATGAGCCACACTTGTTTTATTCAGTAAACATTTATTAAGCATCTCTGTGATGCTAAGTATGGCATTTGGTGTTGGGGATTAAAAAAAAAAAACAAACAGTTAAGACAGAGTGATTTTCAAAAAGAATGCTGGATGACCAAGTAATGGAGATGAAGGAAAAGCACTGAAGATAAATCCAAGGCCAGGAATACTAACCCAGGACCTTGCCCACAAGGAATGCTGAAATATTTTCCCAATGATGAGAGATACAGCCACATAGCACTGATGGCTAATTTTTTCCTCAAATTTGGCAGTTAATTCAAAGAAAGAAGAAATTTATACTGGGCTCTGAGGGCTCCCATTTCTACTTTCTTCACCCAGAAGCTGCCATTGTTGTAATGTTGTCTAAATTATCCCTGACCTCCCATAAATATGCAGAGAGCTTTCTAACTAAAACCCTCTCTCTAGTTTTCTAACTAAAACCCCTGGACCAGTTCTTTCCAGTCCAGCCTGAGCACTCCTTTTGGGGACAATAAAGGAGTGTTCGTAATTTTTGTACATTTTCTCTGCAATAAAATATTCTTAATTTGTACCATAGTGAACTAGTCATGTCTATGTTTATGTTCCCGTTGTATGGCCTCACCCATTTTGACAGAATGAAAATAATATGTTTTTAACTGTACTATATCTTATAAAAATACTTCTTTTTTAAAACACCTGACTTTGTTTAAACAATTACTTCTTAATAATAGTTACGTTTTTTTGACAACTACTATAGGGAAGATATTATAAACACATTACTTCCAATGTAAAAAAATGTCACAAGGTAAGTATTATTTATATTCATCTTTTCCATATTGAGGACAATCAGGTTCAGGTGATAATATAAATTCTATCAGTAGTATTTATTGAGAGAACCTGGGGATACAACTGTGATCTAAATGGGCATCTTCATCATCTTCATGGAGTGAACAGAAGAGACAGACAAGCCAATATTTATTCAAACAATATATAACTATATATTGTTATATGTTGTAAAGTAAAATAGATTGTACCACAAGAAGTAAAAACAGTAAACAAATTCAATTTAGAAGATTAAAGACGATGTAACTAAGAAAGTGACAACTGAGGATAAATAAAAGTCAAAAATGTGAATGAAAACCACAATGAGATATCACTTATCTCCAGTGAGAATGGGCTTTATCAAAAAGTCTCAAAACAATAAATGTTGGCGTGGATGCGGAGATATAGGAACACTCATACACGGTTGGTGGAACTGTAAAGTAGAACAACCTCTGTGGAAGGTAATACGGAGATACCTCAAAGAACTAAAAGCAGAATTACCATTTGATCAAGCAATCCCACTACTGGGTATCTACCCAAAGGAAAAAAGACATTCTATAAAAAAGACACCTGCACTCGAATGTTTAAAGCAGCACAATTCACAATTGCAAAGGTGTGGAAACAACCCAAGTGCCCATCAATACATGAGTGGATTAATAAAATATGGTATATGTATACCATGGAGTTCTACTCAGCCACAAAAAACAATGGTGATCTAGCACCTCTGTATTATCCTGGACGGAGCTGGAGCCCATTCTACTAAGTGAAGCATCAAAAGAATGGAAAAACAAGCACCGCATGCACTCACCATCAAATTGGTATTAACTGATCGACACTTAAGTGCACATATATTAATAACATTCATCGGGTGTTGGGAAGATGGGGTTGGAGGGGATGGCTACATTCACATCTAATGGGTGCAGTGCTCACCGTCTGGGGAATGGACATGCTAGGACCTCTAACTCAGGTGGGGAAAAGGCAATATATGTAACCTAAATATTTGTACCCCTATAATATGCTGAAATAAAAAAAAAACTTAAAAAAGTATAAAAATGTGAACTATACAGATGGAAAAGTATAATCCAAATGGAGAAAGTAACTAATTTAAATTCCTTAACGTGGAGAAATTTCTGACACAAAGAAGAAAATCAAAGAAAGGCAGTGGGGCTGGAGTCTAGTGAGTGACGCAAAATGAAAGGAGATTGAATTAAGTGTAGTAAAGGCACACTTCATACAGGGCTTTACCTATCAATTTGAGGACTATTGATTGTATTCTAAAGATAATAATAATAGAATTAAAAGATTTATCAGGCAATATGATAAGATCAGATTTTCGTTTTAACAATCTCATGCAAGATGTTCCAGGGGAAATAACCTAGTAACAAGGACTTGAGACCAGGTCTGCCTTATTCTAAAGCTGAGCTCTTCTTTTTTTATTTTTATACTTGAAATCTACAGTATTGCATTTGCTTTTCAAAGTAATTCTGTGGAGTGGAAAATGCAGGAACTGTTATTCACATTTTATACATATTGAAACTGGGATCAAAAAGGAAGTGTACAAGGCCAAGGTCTTCTTCCCTCCAGTGTCGAAATAATATGACTAATAAGACAATGAGTGATGACTAAGAGCTACCCTGGGCTCGCCCAGTGCCAGCTTCTGTTCTAAATATCTCCTGTTCATTAGCTCCTGGAATAATTGTTAATATAAAAATATTATGTTCCTGAAGAGGAAGCTGGGACACAGAAAAATTAAATAAATTCCCCAGATTCACTTAGCTAGATACAGTTCAAAGATATTTGATGCTAGTGCTGAAATTAATTAATCACTGTTCTCTTCTGGATTAGACATAGCATATTAGATCATTCCTCAGCAATACAAAAATTATACTGTCTCCCCTTGTCTACATAAAAAGTGGCTGGCGAGCTTTATTATTCCTTGTATGACAATGTGATATGAGATTCACGATTAATGTTTACAGCAACCAACATTAGACGGACTTGCTAAAATTTAGTAGTAATTAGATGTTTACAAATATGAATAGAATTTTTTATTCAGATTTTGGTGATTTTTATCACATACAATAAATGAATATTCGTAGTGATGGTAAAGTAGCATCATATTATGGCTGAACATAACGCAAAATATCCATAAGGATCAATGAACACAAATGGTAGATTAAGTTTAAATATTCCCACTACACCACCTAGAAGTAAAAGCAAAGCAATCTTTCTTAAGTATATATTACATTATTTTTAGAATAAGTCTGTACTGTGCAGTTATGTGTCCCATGTTTTTTAGCTTGAATTAGCATATATTGTTTGGTTTCTTGCTTATTTATGTAAATATTCTGTTTCTGCCCAATAAATGCCCTGCAATTAAAAATAATGATGCAGACCTATAAATTATTGCTTCAGTGCATATTGTATTATATAATTCGATGTTCAAATTATATTAAATTTTTTCACAGCAATAAATGCTATGAAAAATTTTAAGTATGTACATTAAATTTGAGTTTAATTAAAATTAGTTTAAAATGTTGTATTTTTATGTAATGGATATTTAGATATTGAGACATGTGCTTGTGTCTCATAATTTTGAAAGTCATCATCACTCCTAGATCTAGTGTGACCATCCTTGGATCAGGGGACAAGAATTCTAATAAAGGGAAGTCAACATAATTAATATAGTGAAGCAATAAGATGAGAATATCCTAGCTTGATGATGTCTTTGAGATCTTGAACTATCTCTGAAACCACCTTCCTCTGGACTGTTACTATGTAAATTTATTTATTTATTTATTTATTTTTAGTGTTAATCAGATTTTCTCTTGCTGATCTTTACATTTTCTTTTGTTTGTTTGTTTGTTTGTTTGTTTTTGAGACAAAGTCTTGCTCTGTTGCCCAGGCTAGAGCGAGTGCTGTGGCGTCAGCCTAGCTCACAGCAACCTCAAACTCCTGGGCCCAAGCAATCCTTCTGCCTCAGCCTCTCAAGTAGCTGGGACTACAGGAATGTGCCACCATGCCCGGCTAATATTTTCTACATATATTTTTAGTTGTCCAGATAATTTCTTTCTATTTTTAGTAGAGACAGAGTCTTGTTCTTGTTCAGGCTGGTCTCGAACTCCTGACCTCGAGCGATCCTTCCGCCTCGGCCTCCTGGAGTGCTAGGATTACCGGCGTGAGCCACCACGCCCGGCCTTTACGTTTTCATTTGCAGAGATGTTTTACAAAAATGAAAAAAAAATATAATGAAATCCTAGAGTCTTCAAAACAAAGTAAAGCAATACTGTAGCTATGGAAAAAGACAACTTTCAGTTTTAAATGAACCAAATAGTAGGAAGAATGTCATCTAAAGATTGCTACTCCCAGATTCCTATCTTTTTCCTCACCTAGTGTTGTGTTTGACATACGGTATTTCAGAAATGTTATTTTATTTAAGATAATTAGAATTCAATGGAGTGAGGGGAGGGGTATGAGGAGACACAAACTAGTAGACATTCATCTTCGACCAATTCTATTCCAGGGTTTAGGATTCCCCGGTATTATGAAGTCTCCAGCATGTGTCTTCTCTTTACTGACTAAATTATAGATCCTGGCATCAGCTATAGAAATTGGCATCATTCCTGGCTTCACAAATAATGTACCAACTGGAGCATGATGTATACCTTCATTAGCAAAATTGGGGCATTGTATTGAATAAACGTGCCCAACCACTGATTCACTGTCAATTTAAATTTAGTCAGAGCTATTTTTAGCTAGGGAGAAAATTGTTTTATGTTGGCAGGGAGCTTGGTGGTGGCCATGCCAAAAGTCTTAATTAAGCATCAAATAGCAAGATTGCTTATATAAGCTTTAAAAAAAATGTAGGTTAGGCTTTGGGCAAGTACCACTATGAATTTTCTTGAAGATCTTATAATTTGCGACAAAAGAAAAACAATCCCCTGTCTTAGAAAATAATTTGTCACTGTTTTCTCTTTAAAGTTATATTTTAATACGTAGGGAGATCATGATGTATGGACTAATTCATTAATCCACAAAGTCAATGGTTGATTTATTCTTTAAGAGAAATATCCAACAGGGATGAACTCATCACAAAAAACATTTTCAGCCAACACTGAAATCAATGTTTTCAATGGTTTACTGAGTAGTTTCCCTAAAGGCTTTATTAATATTTCTCCTCTTTCTTCGTGTAACTTAAGAGATTCTTAACCTAGGGCCAAAGGATACTCTTAGAAATACATGATTCCCCTGATACTGAATGCAAAATTTTGGATGTAGCAGTCATAGATTTATTTGATTCTCACAGCTGTTATCTGCAACAAAAATAAAAAAATAATGAACTGTGTTCTAAGCCCTCTTCTGAGGCATTTTAAGTACCTCTGTGGTGTTCATGAACACACTGATACTTTCTAAATATGTACCAAATGACACCACTCTAACCTAAATAACAGTTCTATAAAACTAATGACAATACTGAGTGCATTTATGATTCTCTTAAACTCGCTGCCTCTACCATGTTTGCTACCCCATCTTCTACCCAGTTGCTAAAGTGACAAACCAAACAAAGCAGATTAAACTACTTCCTGTTCACTCACTCCATGTACACATGTATCAAGTTCTGTGTACAATAATTTATACAAAAATGACAAACTGACCCCTTTTTCTTCATTGTCACTCTCACTTCTTTAGCCCAAATCCTCATAATCTCCCGTTAGGTCCTGTGCAATAGCTTTCAAATTAGTTTCCCTGACACTGGTAATCTGTATTAAGTCCAATGACAATATGGTTATATGACGATGTTGCCAAATATAAATCTGACCATACCATTCCCTGGATAATTATGCATCCACGGTTGTCTTCACTTACAAGTTAATCTGAGGTAACTAATCATAGCATCCATAGTATTTCATAACCAAACCCTGGACCAGACTGCTTCATCTACCATTCTCCACAGTGGCTCCCACACTGTCTACGTAAAGAGCAATCTTTAGCTAATCAGCTTCCATTCTAGCTCTCTCTTCTACTATAAATCTAAAGATGGCAAATCCTTCTGTCACTTGAAACAACAGAGTATTTTTCTAAATACATCAATCTTTCTCTGCTCCATATCTTTGCGTATGGCATTGGTTCTTTCTACAATGGCCTCCCCTTGCTTCAGCAGCCTGGATCAAGCATCAAATATTACTTTTCTGATCCTCTCCCCTTGATAGTAGCATCTGAGAGCATCATTAGGAACCTTTCCCCTATGTTCCCATATGAACATTTCCAAATCTTCACTTTAACACTTCAGGTATATAGAATATCTGTTATCTGCACCAATAAACTGAGAAGTTCTTGTGGATGGGGCTGATTTTTATTCATAGTTGTTTCAATAATGTCTTGTCCATAGAAATGACTCAGTAAATGTGTTTTGAAATGATGAATAAACATATAAAAGTATGGAGTATATATGCATAATGTAATCCTTTGCTTGAGCATATGGAACTTCAATTTTATTTTTTGGAAAAGATAACTCAAGCCATCATTTCTCAGGCAGGTGTCTTGGATTTCTTCCCAGATAAGTCACTGAAAATAGAAAGAGACATGAAGTAAAAAACCCAAAATTCATATCTTTCGTGCAAGTGTGTAAACATATCCATGTGTTTTCCCTCATCTTTTACCAAAACAAAGCAAAGACAAAACTAAATGAATCTACATTTTGCAACCTACCTTCTATCCCAGCCTACTTATAAAAGATACTGCTATCACATATACACATGGACATACACACATATATACTCACACCCACCCATATATATGGAAAGAGAGACAGAGAGATGGGGGAAGAGGGAGAGATCATGGCTTTATTTTGACCATTTTTGTTATTTTAGGAATTTTGCTAATTTTGTTAAGTGATAGGGAAGTCTATCAGTCACGTTACATTTTGAAAAGTCATCAGTTATGGGAAACTAATTTTGAATAATGCATTTTGGTTACTTTTAAAAATGTTCAGGCAATTTATTTTCCTGTGAAATATATTTAAAATGTAAGCTTATCAGGAGAAACTATTTTCTGACCTACTTATTTCTTATCAGACATTTCCTGAACTTTTAAGTCATATTTTCATTTTTCCATATACTCAGAAGTAATTCTAAGAGTAAAGCACTCTACATTTACAGCTTGCTTTCCATATCCGTCCTCATCTTTGGGAGGAGCATGTGATTTTAAATTAGAATGTATGACAGTAGCTAGAAAACCTATCGATACTGACAAAAATAGTAATATGAGAAAGCTTCTTTTTCCACCTATCATGTCGGAATACAATCTAGTCTAGATTTTCTTTTTTTACAGGCAACTAACCAGCAGGTTTTACACCTATACATTCTGGAGACATCAACTGATGTTAGGTGTTTATAGTACAGCGTGCAAAGTTTCTAATACCATTAGGACCCAGGGCAAACCCTCATTTGAGATTTGCATAATCCATCACTGGCAAGAGATCACTCAGAAGTAGAAGCAGTAAGAACCCACTATGAAGGCATTTCCCATTTTCGGTGAATAGTAAACTTTGCATTTGTTTAGATTTAATAACAAAATGGCATTACACCCTTATCACTATGTCTAGAAATGTCCTGAAATTACCACGTCCATGAAATTCCTATCATAAATATTAATTTTACTTATTCATTATTTATTAATATGGTTTATTTAGTAACTATTTCTTGGGGACCTATTAGTTGCTGAGCACTGAGCTATGTCCTAGAATTTCAGAAGTTAAGATGAGACAAATTTGGTCCAGAATCTCATATGCTAATAAGAAGAATGTTATATATGCAAATAACTGTAGCAAAGTATGCTACTATCACACTTAAAGTACATAATAAACCTTTTTGAATTCTTATTAAATAAACAGAATACAATTGTAAACTGCATATATCACGAAAGTATCGATGCCTCAGAGGTAAATAAAGGCTTCATTGAGTCACAGTGCTTGAGGGGGAAATGTATAATAATTCATCCACCAGACATTATTGGAAAGATCATCCCAGGCAGAGAGAAGATTCTGTGTATAGAATGGAGTAATAAACAATGTGATTTTGCTTTTAGAGAACTGTAGAGGATGTTATTGCTGGAGAAAATATACAAAGTAGACTGGTGGAGGTGAGACTGAGTATGAATCAGAGGACTGATGAGAGTGTAATTTCACACCATAATAAAATATTTGGAATTAATTCTAACTGTACGTGGTGAAGGGGAGTTATTTTATTCCATATGAATGTTAAAATTTAATTCTTTAACAACAGGAATGTTACTCTTTATTGAAAAATTTAAGCATGAAAAAGACATGTTTATATTTGTATTTGAAAGAAAGTATTTAACCACAGTATGGAGAATTGTCTGAAGACAGGATGCAATATAAGCAGAAATAAAAACTAGAAGCCCATTCCAAAAGTTGAGCCTAGACATAATAGCTTAAATTAGTAGAATAGGAATGAAGGTACAGGTGAAATATTTTAGACTTGTTAACTAATTGGATATAACACCAGAAATATATTTGTTACCTAGCTGGATTTAGAACCATCAATACTTATGTTTATATTATTATTTTCTGTAATGTTAAGCTCACAAGTTTCAAAAATTTTAGAACAGACCCTCCTTCTTCCTCCGAGTAAAATAAAAGGATTTTAAAAAAGAAGAGAAGGACATTGTGAGAGTTTCTGTGAGAATGAAATGATGGACCATGGTTTCTAGGCAACTTAATGAAGAATAAGAAACTAAGAGAGGTCTAAAAGTTTGAGATAAAAAGTCAGGAAGCTACCAGAAGGCTCAGTAAAATAAAAGACTAATGGAATAAAAACATAAAGAAATAAGCATTTGGCAGGATGGAAAGTCACATTCATAAATTGAAATGTTTTCATTTAACTTTTCGGCAACAGAAAAATTTCAATGTGCTGGGAAAATACAGGGTAATATCTAAAAATAAAAATTTCAGAAATTAGAAAATCAATGAACTGAGAGACTAGATTCTTAGATGTATCATCTGAGTATATTTTGAAGACCTTACAAATATGGCATGAGTTGTTGCATGGAGAACACTTTGAGCCTGATGCCAAATGCTCAATGGAAGTAGAATGTCATGGTTAAAGGGTAGGAGGCATGAAGTTTTTTTTTTTCTTTCATATATATTTCACAGTGTGGTGTATATAATAAATAATAATGTGTTGTACATTTCAAAATAGCAAGAGAGTAAATTTCAAATGCTCTCACAATATGAAAATGACAAGTATTTGAGCTGATGGGCTTGTTAATTAGTTTGATTGAATGATTCCATACTGTATTCATAAATCATGGCATCTCTTTGTACCCTATAAATATATGCAAGTACCATCTGTCAATTTACAATTAAAAACTTAAAAAGAAAAAGAGCACAAGAGAGAGTGGAATAACAGTGCGACAGAGGATGGCATCAGCAAAGAAGCTGAAAGCACCTGATCCTCCAAAGAGGAAAGTTCTTGAGTCAGAGCGGAAGTGAAAGAATTTGAAAAAGGAAATAGGGATTTGGGGAAGTAATGGCACATAATATTTATTAAGAGCATATTATGAGCAATATGATGTGATGAACTTTACATATTACAGCTTTGCCCCTCTGGAGAGTCCAGAGCTTTTAAGGAAAGCCGAGCCTTGTGTGAATAAGGTTCCTCCAGAGGAGAGCAGAATTAATGGGACTGTGCTTTAGCTGGTACTTGAAGATAACAGGAACGAGAACCATCAATAGAATTAAGCAGCACTAGCATTCTGACTACAGTGTTCACATTCTACATGCTGGTAATACATCAGTGAATGGGGGCGTGTGGGCGGGGAGATAGAAACAAAAAAGCCTGCCCTCCTGAAGCTTACCTTCTAATGGTGACAGTTCATGTCATTGTTTCAGCATCAGGTCCCATGTGCCATCAGGCATCTGGTGATATTTGTATCAATCACAAGAATATCAGTGAGTCAATCAGCAAAATAATCTTTACTATCAGTTTCAGTAACAATTTACAGAAAAAGTTGTTTGACTCTGAAGCATCTGTCCCTCAGGCGATAAGGAATTGATCACAAGTCATATTCTTGGGCACAAAGAATGTACTCACTGTTGTATGCCTTTTATTTTTTGTTAATTTTTTGAGGATGCTATAGATGTATTTCATAATCTGCTTTCATCTGTAGGGTAAACATTTTGATGAGGGAGTTGATGGGGAGTTGATATACTATTCACCCTGCTAAAGTGTCCCAAGTATTCCCCCAGTTCCTAGTTCTGTAGAATGACCCTTGATTAGCTGAAATAATCTTAAGCAGTTAAGAGACATCACAATTCAACAAAACTCTTTAAATAACCTAAATGGTTCTGGATAACCGAAACCACAACATTTAAGTGTCTCTTTTGGAATGTCAGAAACAATCAAAGGTATTAGGTATCTATCTTAGTATCCACTGCCATAAGAGCAACGTGTCATACATTCCTTCAAGATTTATGCTAAGTAATAAGAATACAAAATTGGGAAAAGAACACAACAGCCCAATAATAGCAAAACCCACATAAAAGAAGTGGTCTGAAATATCTTCCCCCTGCCGTATTGTTGCCAATGGCCTTTAAATATAATTCCTTCTCATTTCTGAATTATTGTATAGTAATAAAATCATTCAAGTAAGAAAGTCTTTCTTCCAGTATCTCTTCCTTTATCCAATAATGTGACTGGGCATATCTTACATTTACTCTGGACTTTGCCTTTTTTTTAGTAGCATTAGGAGTCAGTGCAATGATTTCTCCAGTTACTTTAAATCACTTTGCTGTGATTCTTAATTGAACAGAAGAGGAAAGGGCAGAACTAGATGGATTTCAGAGACAAATTGTATTTCAAGTGAAATAACAATAAATTTTCCAGACTTGTAATTAACAAAATTACATAAAATCAAGGTTCATATCAAAAAAAAAAGTCAGTGAGGTAAAAAAACCTGATTTTTAAAGATTACAACTAAAGAAATAAGATAATTGAGAGGAAAGATAAATATTAGGGACTCAGGAAAACTTGTACTTAAACTGTGACAGAGGTACCTTTGTCCCTCTTTCTGCTCTTTCAAATCACTGTTTTGTTCCTCACTGATAAATGGTGATACCAATTCTTGCCATTTACTGTTCAGAAAAGTGGATAGGATCAATGTGATGATATTCATCAAGTGCTTTGAGTTCCTTGGATGGTAGAACTATATAAATATCATATACTGCATTCACGTATATAGAAGAGAATTGCTTCAGTCTTCAAATTCTTCAGGGAGCTCCCCATATAATGGAATCTGTCCCAGTGAAATTGAGATTAATGAAAAACAAGCGCTATAGGAAAGTCTGTAATGTATCCTGCCAAGGTTTTACCTGCA
>NW_012154951.1:6875986-6888249 GCF_000956105.1 Propithecus coquereli | reverse complement strand
TCTTAAACTCCATGATACGTGTACCCAGATGGGAAAGAACGATAGTTTACTTTTCTTTCCTTACAGCCTGAGCACCTCGAAGGGTATGTGTGTGTAGGGCTGAGTCTGCCAGGGTCTTGGAAGAAATAAATAAGTTCAACTAAACTTGAAAGCTCAAGCAACAACAGAAATGAACAAGAACCATAAAAGGTTTTAAAATTTAATCAGAACAGATCCTGAAAGGGTTGGGTCAAGCTCGCAAAGGTGCTCTATTAGAGCTAATGCAGTAAATTTAGTCTTAGATTTATCGGGAGCAACATTTGATTGACTACATTCCCAAATTCGTAGCTAACTAGTGCAAATAAGAGTCTCCATGAAATGCAAGTAACAGTGGGAGAAGCACACTATGCAGTTTAAGAAGAGGTACAGGGTGACTTTCTAATTCCATTTCAATCACAGAGCCACATGGTAAATTCTCTTGTTTTCTGAATTAATGTAATTCTCTACTCCATCCTTCTGCAAGCAGCTACTTTTTTGTTTCCCAGAGCATCGGAAGAAAAAGGGATTAAGGAAGTGCAGAATAAAGACAACTTTGTTGTGAGCTAAAAATGCCCTCACGGGAGTGATGCATGGTACCCCCGAGGGAGCAAAGAAGTGAAGGTTTCTTCCTTTTTAAATAATAGCTAGCTCTACGGAGAAGGAAAATGGTCTGGCAAATCCTTTCCCTGCTAGAAGAAAAGAAATGCAAGTGCATGATTAGTTTGGTGATTCATTTAAAATTTATTCATAAAATTATTCAATCACTTATTCATCAAATGTATGCTGAGAATTTACAAGTAAGAAACTGTTTCAAACTCTAGAGGTAAAAGATTTAAAATAGCAGAGTATTCATATTAACACATGTCTTTCTTTCTAGTGAGTCAGAATGTGAAAACAAATAAATAAATGAAATAAACAATTTTAGCTGGTGATAAATTCTATGAAGGGCATAAACCATTATAATTTAAAAGAGTATAATATTTGGAATGGCCAGAAAAGACCATCTGAAGAAATAGACTAAACCACAAGAGTGGGCCAGACATGCAAACATCTGGGGAAGAAGTTTCACACAAAGGAACAGTAAGAGCCAGGGTACTTGGGCAGGTGATACTTGGTTGCATCCGAAGGCCACCAAAGGCGAGTGTGACAAGAGCCTAGTGAGCAAAGGAGAGGACCGTCTTAAATATAGATTAGGAGTTTTGCAGGAGCCAAGCAGTAGGGAGATTTAGAACTTGAAAAGTCTTTTGTATCTTTTTTTCTTCTTGTAAGCCCGTGGTAGGCAGAATAATGGCGCAAGGATGTTTAGGCCCAAATCCCCTGAACCTGTTACTTTACATGATCAAGGAGAATTATGGCTGCTAATCAGCTGACCTTCAAATAGGAGTGAGCTCAGCGTAATCACAGGGACCCTCAAAAGTGGAATCATCAGAAGGCAGAAGAGCATCAGTGTCAGAGTGATACAGACTGAGAAAGACTCGCTCTTTCATCGCTGAAGATAGAAATGGTCCAAGCAGCCACTAGAAGCTACGAAAGGCAAGAACACATTCTCCTTGGAGCCTCCAGATGGAACACGGCTCAGCCGAACCTAGATTTTAGCCCAGTGAGACTCATTTTGGAATTCTGACCTTCAGAACTCTAAGATAATAAATTTGTGTCATTTTAAGTCACAGATTTTGTAGTGTCTCATTACAGCAGTAATAGGAAGCTAATCCAAAGCCAGTGGAAAGTTTTAAGCCCAGAAGTAGCTTATTTTTATTTTAATGTTAACATATTCTGGCTGGTCCTTGAAGAAGAAATTATAAGAATGCAAAAGTAGAAAGTACAGTTTGGAGGACGCTGCAGTAGACCAGATGTAAGATAATGAAGTTATAATGAGGCAGACTCGCTGGAGAAAGAGAGAAGTGAATAAAGTTCAGACAGATTTTTGAAATACAGCCCACAACTCTTTGAGCAATTGGAGTTTGGTGAGGAAAAATAGAAAAATCAACCCTAGACTTTTGAATGGAAAATGTAGGGGGATGGGAATACTATTTGCTAAGTCTTAAACTACAGATGAGGAATTTGGGTGGAAAAAAAAAAAGCAGTACTCTTTTAGATGTGTTTTTAGATAACATTGAGATGTGTATTGCAGATATATAAATTGGGAATTTAAGGGAGAGATTAGTGCAATAATTGTGTAAGTAATCTGCATAAAGATACTTTTGTATCATTGTACTGAATTAAATGACTCATGGGAGGGACTATTGGGCCTCTGTTGGATTCCTGAGTATATCACATCTTTAGTTAGTGGAACCACAAAATGGAATTGAGATATATGTCTGAGTTTCCCAAGCTGTGAATACTATGGCTTTTCCATAGTATATTTTGAGTTAACTATTGATTATCTCTATCTCTTCTTCTGTTGGACTATGTAAAGATAGAAACTGATAGGTCTAATATGGTATACATTTTAGCTTTTGTTTTTCTTTCTTGGTGGTAATTCCACAATGTTAAAGATAAAATTATGATAAAAGTGTCGGAGAAGGCATGATCTGAGTCCTGGTTCTAGACTCAGTATTCTAATTGGAGATCTGAGAGTTTAGCCTGATGTGAGTATAGACAAACATGGAAAGGATGCATTGTATTAAACCAGGGAGCATATAACAGCAGATTGAGAATTTATACAATGCATTTTTTTCAAAATAGTTCAGCAAGTTAAAACTTGAGAAATAGGCAATAAAATAGAATCTAGAGAATAAAAAGTCTGGATATAAATATAATTGATAGGTTGTAGAGACTGTTCCCTCAAATTTTGGACTAGGACTTCCAAGATTTTTGATATTATGACCATCTTCTGCATCATAAAGAGTATCAAAGGGTAAAAATTAAAAAATGAACAATCTTAAAATTTTGCCATCAATTAACCCTGCCTATGAGGTTTTAGTCTGTTATTATGGTCTTGAGTTCTATGACTGCCTTTGAGTTTCTAAACATACAACTTTGTCTTTTGGAACACAAATATATAGTTTCACCCTCTCCCTATTTATTTCAAATCCGTAAAGTGATTACACAATTCCTTTGAATTGAAGTACCAACATGACGTCAGAGCAATGTGTCCAAATAGGGTACAAGCATTAGCAATATTATCATGCATTAAGGTTCTGAGTTACATGGTGTTTTAGCCAGAATTCTCCTGAGAAACAGAGCCAAGAAAGAGAGAGAAAAAGAGAGAAATATGGAGAGAGATTTATTACAGTCAGATGTTATTTATTTGCAGGAATATATTCTGAGGAATGTGATGTTAGGTAGTTCTGTCATTAGGTGAGCATCATAGAGTGTACTTACACAAACATAGATGGTATGACCTATTGCACACTTAGGCTGCATGGTACAGCCTATTGCTCCTATATGCAAATGCTATACAAACCTGTATAGCATTTTACTGCACTAAATATTGTAGGCCATTGTAACAGAATGGTAAGTTTTTATGTAACTAGACATATATAAACATAATAATAGCAAAGGTACAGTAAAAATATAATCTTAAGGGACCACCGTTATATAGTTGGTCTATCAATGACTGAAACTTCTTCCGTGGTCCACAACTGTATAAAAAATTGGCTCATGTGATTACTGAAGCTGGAAAGTCCCCAAATCTGCAGGACGAGTGGGCAAGCTGGAGCCCCAGGAGAGCAGATGATTAAGTTCTGTTCCGAGACAGGGCCTGAGAACAAGGACAGTCAATGCTGTAGTTCAAGTCTGAAGGCCAGTAGGGCTCAAGACCGGGAAGAGCCCATGCGCAGTTTGAATCTGGAGGCAAGAGAAAAACTTATGTCTTAATTCAAAGGCAGTCAGGCAGGAGGTGTTCCCTCTGACTTTATTCTATGCAGGTCTTCTACTGATTGTATGAGGCCCACCCGCATTAGCAAGGGAAATCTGCTTTACTCTGTCTACCAATTTAAACATTATTCTTATCCAAAAATATCCTCGTGGAAACACCCAAAGTAATGTGTGAGCAAATTTCTGGGCATGCTGTGTCTAGTCAAGCTGATGCATAAAATTACCCTTCATACATGAGAATGTTGGAAAACCAGCTAAGACAACAGAAAACAGTAATGAAAAGGAAGTACCCTGGGAAGGGGTCTGTCCAGATAAATTCAGGGACTGCTAGAGCCAATGCTCAGAGTGCAGATTTTACCTGTTTGCAGTTTGGAGTACAGAGACAGTATTTAAATGTGTAGTCTCTAGGATCAGACCGATATGATTTTAAATGCTGCCAGACCTAAAACAGCATTATGGCAATGAGCATTGAGTAAACCACTCTGAACCATAATTTCCTTATGTGTAAAATGGGAGTAGTAATATCTGCCTCATTAGGTTGTTAAAATAAATATGATAATACATGTAAATGATTCAGCACACTGATACACAAATCCAAAAAAACAGATTTTAAGATGTTGTTAACATTTGTATCAATATCATTATTTGTACGAGCATGTTGGATCTCACAGAAAAGCTCAAAATGAGAGAGAAGTTCTCTTTATCAAATGTTTTTTCAATATGGATTTATTTTCATTTTAAAAGATTTGCTCACGTATTTCTTCTCGTTTTAGAAATTGTTCTTTTTTGTAGAAATCAATGGTATACAACAAAGAGTACAGCTCACATATTCCTATAAATCTTCTCTGATCCTCCCAGCATTTATTATGTATCTGATTGTGTGGGGTAAGTAATCCCCCTATTACATTTAAAATTAAAGTAACCACTTTGGTCTGATAATGTCACAGAAGGTTTTATAGCACAGGAAGGGCATGAGCTGCTTTTGATAGAGACTGATACCACAGGGTGGGAGAGAATTAGAAGTGATATTTCCCATGTCTTCTCTCAGGGTCTACCTGAGTAGTGATTTTCTCGCATCATAGAGTATCCATTTTTCTGTATCTTAAATGAAAAATTTAGTAGAAAAACAAAATACAGGGTTTTTAAAAATCAATTTTTCATGACCAATGTTATATATTCCAGTGATCTTATCATTTTCTTCAAAACACATCATTTGCTGCATTCTTACTGGGGTGAGGCAGAGAACTAGGTGTGTTACAAGGCTTTCCCCATTCCCAGAAAGTCAGCATGTGGATTTCACAGTCCAAAGATCTAGCAGAAATGGTTTGGAGATCGTTATGATTCATTATTGAGTGACTTATGGAGAGTACTTGCCTTGGTGAACCAATAGCGAGTTACCTAGTGGGAGTTAACAGAAATAAATACTTCTAGCAATACAGTAGAGTGGGGAGTTAGGTAGGAGCCAAGCTCTGGAGCCATACAGCTTAGGTTCTAATCCTGTAAACAGCGTGAAACAGCTACATAGCAGTTGATCTGTTAGTTAACCCTATGGGCTGTAAATATCTTCAAATGTGTACTTCATATGTGTAATTTGAGATTGCTTGAGATAATAACATATGTAAAGTGCCTGGCAATTATTGTTTTATTACTTATGACATCTTTATACAGATAGTCCCTGACTTTTGCTGGTTTGATTTGCAATTTTTCAACTTTATGATGATGTGCGACCAATATGCAGTCAGTACAGTATTCAGTATATTACATGAGATATTCAACACTTTATTATACAATAGGATTTGCGTCAGATAATTTTGCCTAACCATAGGATAATGTAAGTGTTCTGAGGATGTTTAAGTCCAGGTAGGCTAAGCTATGCTGTTCAGTAGGTAAGGCATATTAAACACATTTTCAATTTGCAACATTTTCAATTTACGATGGGTTTATCATAAGTCAAGGAACATCTCTATAAATATTTTTACTGGAAGCCTAAACTCAAATCTTAGATTGCTAAACAGACTGATGTAGGATACCATTGCTCTGTTTAGTTTCATTTGGAAGATTCAAGGCAGCATAGTTGAGTGTGGAATGGCCCAACCAAGTAGATTCAGTAGCCATATTTTCTTGTATTGTTTTAAATGGATCACAGTCCAACTGAGCATATAATAAGTATCAAAGACAGAGTTTATGACTATAATCCGTAGAAAATGCCCAGCTACCAACAAAAATCCTTTCTTGAACTGCCCATGCAATTAAAGCTTCTTGGACAAAGAATGGAAGATATCCATGCAGACTCGTCTTTTCCTATGCCTAGGTGGGGCTGGAGAGGGTGTTTACCTTAGTTTTCAGCTTAGGACTCAGATATAGGTAAGATACCAGGTAGGTCTGAACTGTTTCTGAAGCACAGAAGGAGGAATTCTGATGATTACTATTTCAAAACATGTAAAAAAATTATCAAAAAATAAAAATAAGTGTGAAGACATGTAAAAGGTTAAGAAAAGAAACTCAATACCTAAGTAGCTGCAAAGGATTAAAACAGTGAAATGCAATAGGAGAGGGATTTTGGGGAGAGGGATTTTGGGGAGATTCAAGCTGAAGAACAGCAAAAAAGTACTTTTTAGCACTTGATGTCCATTACCGTTGATTTGGTTGACAACAACAAAAGCAGGAGCAGGCCAGTCGGCACAGACTGCCCCTGTCACATTCCTCAGCTTCTTCGCTTCTACCTGTTAAAGGACATCCCTGCAGCCCACTGCTCACTTCATTTCCTGCATGACTATTTTCTGTGGAGGGCGTGGGAGAATATAAGGAGCTGCAACTCCATCCAATGATACGACTTGAAGTTGTTCTCCTCACACCTTATGTCCATCTTATTGAGGACAAATCCCGGGCATTGCTGGAGTCTCAGTCTGTTACACAGAAATGGTATTGACCCAGCTGTATCACAGCACTCCTGTTCCTCAAAGAAATTAAAAGCTGAACCTGAATCCTAGTCCTAGCCTATTCCTCTGGTTTCTCGGCACCTTGCCAATTCCTCTATGCCCTCTTGAAATCTGCTCCCTCTCCCCACAGCAAACTCGTGCAGTCCCTGAGTAACTGAAATCGTCAGCGAGAGCAGCACTCCCTACCTGAGTTATAGCAGATGACAGGATGGTTTGAGCAGGACTAAATATTAAATTAATTAAGACATCACATCAGGGCTTAACATGAATTTTATTTTCCCAATGACCCCCATAAAAACAGCCAGGACAAAGATGCTACATCTTGTCTTAAGAGTTCAAAAGACATCATAACAGATAGGATATAAAAGTAATGAGACTTGTTTACCTACCATAAGAATAGCATGGATATTATTGATCTCTGTAAAGATGAAATGAAATTAAGAGAGGGTGGACTAGAAGTGCTTCTGGTCCCTGAATCCCTCCCACCCCCAATAACCCTGAGAAGGGTATGGTGAGCATGGACACCCTGTCCATATTGAAGTGGAGGTGGGAAGGAGAATGGTCCAGACCCTTGACTATGTCTGACAATCCAGAAATCCCAGGGGTTGTCCATCTTAATGTGATTTCCGCTTCCAAATGTGGGGGTGGGAAACAAAAAATGATGTAGAAAAATCCACATTTCCCTTGAACCAGGCTGTAGTCACAACACCTAGGAAAGAAAGTAGCAAATGTTCCCACCATCTCAGTCAGGGTTTGGTCAGGAAGTAGAGACACTGTCAATGTTGTAGGATATAAAGTTGTTATATATTAGATCAATTGGGAGAAGAGATGGGGAAGTGGAGGTCTAAAAGTGTGGGGGAGGAGCAGTGATTGGAAGATGAGGGAAAGAGTAATTAATTAGTCAATCAACTAGCAGAGAAACCAAGCACTTTCCAGAGTCATAAGCGCGACCACGAAAGGGCAGCTTGTGCAGAGGTCTGTGGGAATTCAGTCTCTCAGTACAGCAACAACCTCTGTGGGTCCACAGTTAACACTGCCACGGTGGAGCTGGGGGTGCTGTTTGCCAGCAGAGCCGTCACTTGGGAAGCATATGGAGCGGAGGAGGGTGAGGACAAATTGAAAGCCACTGGTTACCTCTGCATCTCTCTTTCACTGCAGCTGGCTGCAAACGCAGCTTCAGAAACAATGGTTGACGATTCACTTCTGTCTTCCAAACTGCTTCTCTTGTAGCCAACGCTAATCTGACACCAGAGAGGGAAAGAGATTCTGGTACGTGTTGTTCCAAGCATAAGAAAAGTGACACAGCACAGTCCACCATTCCAAGCCAAGACCGACTGGTAGAATAAAAACATCACAGTAGAGGGATGTGGGAGACATTCATTTCTGAGTAAGGGACTGGTAGCTGCAATTCTTTGGGATTCCTGATGCCAAGGATACAGATGGCAGCCAAATCTCTCAGAGCCATCAAGACAAAATGCCCAAACTGAAAGCGTCAGTTATTTTGAAATCAGCTGCTGTTCACCGTTATTGTGGGATTGATAATCAGATGAGATCAAAGTCAAGAATACCTCCAAGACACACATGTGTGCACACACACGCACACGTATATGCAAATGCACACACATACTACTCCTCTGGCTTGGCAGTAGCTGGGAAAGCTACTGGGGCAATAGAGTCATGCAAGGAGCAGAAAGGTGGAAAAAGCTTTGAGGTGGAAATTTAAATTGGACCAGGAGTAAATATAAATTACACAATTGAGTGAAAAATATTTCTGGATTGAACCAAACTTGAATTAGCAAAATCAATTTTTCCAACACTAAGCAGAAATAGGGCCTCCTGAGATAAAGTTTGTTCTAAAGAAAGTTAATATTTTTCAACAAATTAATTTATGACTTTACACTGTTTCAAGCACCGTGGAGACTTCCTTGAAGCTGTGCATAAATGCTGAATGGACATCACCTCTTTCCCTTGAGTACTTGCTGCTCATGGGCTTGCCCAGCTCATCTGCCCCCTGCTCCAGGCTTCCAAGCTGCTCTCACAAGGACCAGCCCTTGAAATTATGTCTGTCTCCCCACCCTCATCTTGTGCATTCCTGGCCCCTTTTTATCCTCAAAGGCTAGTGCTACTGTAGCTGCTGCATGCTTTGCCCCAGAGTCTGCTCCCAATACAACATTTACAGACGCTGAAAGAACATTTTCTTTTATTTATATACATTCTGAAGAGTGACACTAAGTACCTTTAAGTATCTGCTAAGTTTGGAGGCTTTCTATTGACTTAAACCTTCTCTTATATAAAACAGAAAGTGATTTCATCTTAAATATGGGTAAAATGCTACGCTATGTTCAGAGAGATTAGCAGAAGCTTAGAAAAGCACTTGTCACAATAATTCTGCAAAGGAAATTATCAAAATATGCAATTCTAATACCTTCCAGAGGGAACCCTTTAAAAAATTTCTATAAATGTTTAGGTCAATGGTTAATTTGAGCCTATAGAAGATATGGACACCTAATATGCAAGATTAGAAACACTCAAATCACATGAGCCTGCTGAATGTTCCTGTGTCCCCCCCCCCAAAAAAAAACCCACTTCTGCATGGTTCCAGCAGATTATTAAAGAGACTCAAATAGAACCATTCACTTACTGTTTTTAACTAGGCATATCATACTTCTCAACATCATACTAATTTAAATTCCAGAAGTATGCCAGATCTCTAGTCACTATAAAAGGATAATCAGATAGAATACAAAAAATTTGAATCAATAGTGCACTAAATTATGTCACATATTATTTTTTACCTGATCTACTTATAGATCAATAAATGTTGCAATGTTGCTTTTTCTAACAATCAATTCTACATGCTATTGCTAAATTTTTCCTCTTAAATTAAAAAAAAACAAGCATCATGAAAAGAAACATAAGTTATAGTAGCAGCAAGGGAAAATATATTGATACATTTCCTTCGAGTTATGCTACACAAATTGCTGGACAAGATACATCCAGGATAAATATATATATAAATTGTAAGTAGTTGGATTATTGATTTATAAGACAAGTCATGAAAATAATTTGAATGAACATGAATTCAGATGATACTGATTCTAACCTATGAATGTCCAATTATGAATTATCCTTTATTAATTCCAGTTAATAGATGTTGGGAAAAAAAGCAATTAGTTGTCTATATTTTGTGATTTTCAGGATAATTGGAAGTTCACTTCTTTCCAGATCATCTCTTACCAATAATAACACTGTACTTCAAATACTTTTATATATTTATCCTTTGGGATAAAACGTTTGCCACCTCTCGATAACTTATGATAACAATGTAAACAACCACCTTTGGTTGAACATTTTTTATGTGCTAGGAATTCTATTTAATCTGTCAAGTGCATTATTTCCTATAATCTTTAGAGCAAAATGATGAGGAAACTATTAATAATACTTTCATCTTATAGATGAAAATTAAAGCTTAAAGAGGCTAAATAACTTACCAGAGGTTGCATAGATAGAGAGATAGTGTTGGAGATTTATATTCCAATATTTTGTGACTTACCTAATTCTTTATATTTGTTATATTTTATATTTGTATATGTTTAAAATAGGTTTATATTTTATGTTTGTCTCTTGGCAGGAGTTCTCTTCCTACAAAGAAGGTCAAAATGTTTTTTATCTCTCAGTATGAAGCTTTCTATGATTATCACAGGCAAATCTCCTCTATATGTGAGCTATTCTTACCTTTATGATAGCTCATGTGATACTGATTTGAACTTTTTCTTTATTTCTGTATCCCTTACCAGGCTGCATTTTGTAAGTGCAGTGAACATATATTTTTTATAGTTATTATTATTGTTGTTGTTATTGCTGTTCTTAGTGTTCTAAGACTGAACACATGATAACTGCATTTTGGTGCTCCATGAATGTTTGCTGGATGAGAGTATATAAAATTAAGTTAATATCAGCATCTTCTTAAAATGTTTCTTGTTGCTTTCCTTTATAAATGATGAAATCCAGGATAGCATGGAAAATTTAATGCTAAAGAGATTAATAGATATTTATTATCCATTTATAGAAGCAAAAATGGTAAGGAAGCCATGGGAATTCTCTGTGATTCTACCTTAGGACAGACCTGCTTCCTGATCAACAGAATAAATTGTCCTGATTAAGCAGTTTAGATGGTGATGACAAAGAAGAATGGTTGGAGTTTTGAGTTATAATTGATGAACTGAACTCACATGCTTAAATCTACTCCAACCTGAAATATGAACAAATGATATTAAAGGATTAATGAAAAATAAAGCCACAGGGACAAAAATAGCAGGGGAGAAGAGACATTAGAAATTACATTTTGAAGGCTGTGAAATAGGTGCATAAGTAGTAAATAACCTCTCTACCAGAGGTTGGCAAATATTTTCTGTAAAAATTCAGATAAATATTTTTGGCCTATGGATGATACAGTCTCTATCCTAGTGAAACAATGTATCACTATAGTGTGACAGCAACCATAGATAAAACAACAACGAATAAGCACAGCTATGTTCTAGTAACTTTATTTACCAAAACAGGTGGGTAGACAAGCCAAAGTTTGCCATCTCCTGATGAAAATCCACAGACCTACAAAACTGAACATAAGCTCACAGTGGAAGGAGCTCAGAAACAGCCCAATTTAGACCTGAGAGTGGCAGAAGGGTTTAAGAATTGGAAATGACAAGTAACTCTAAAGTTTGGTATGCGCTTGAAGCATTTAGCAGCTCTGTTTGACAATCTATTAAAAAGGCGATTAGGTCCTAAGTAGCAATTTGCCATCTATTATGAACAGAATGCTATGTCTCCTCAAAATTTATGTATTGAAATTCTAACCTCCAATGTGATAGTATTAGCAGGGGGAGTCTTGAAAGGTTATTATATCGTGAGGGTGCAGCCCTCACGGATAGGATTAGTGCCCTTACGAAAGAGATCCCAGAGGCTCACTTGCCCTTTCCAGGATGTAAAGATGTAAGTCAGCAGTCTGCAACCCAGAAGAGGGCCCTCACCAGAACCAATCACACTAGCACCATGATCTCAAATTCCCAGCCTCCAAAACTATGAGAAATAAATCTTTGTTGTTTATTAGCCACCCAGTCTGTGACAGTTTGTTAAAGCATCCCAACAAACATAACATTCCATGCAGCCGGCAACTGTCTTCTCACTGCCTGGAAGAAAACTGGAGATTACAACTCTGAGAGGATGAGCCACCAGAAATCTGGACTATAAAACATGAGGAATAGTTGAAGTGATAATGTTCTGAAAGCAATGAATGGTAAGGGCCCCCACCACATTCATTTTCACTATTTGGTTCTAGCAGGCTAGAGGCCTAGTTTTCTCTCCAAGGAGGACATTGGTAGAATTATATCTAGCCAATAAAACCAGTCCCAAAGAACATATTGAAGAAAATCAAGGACCTGCACCATATGGTACAGTCATTTTAATCCACAGTCAAGCTTATCAATG
>NW_012154951.1:6863884-6865306 GCF_000956105.1 Propithecus coquereli | reverse complement strand
GGTTTTCTGAAAAATACCATAGGTAAAATTTTTAACGTGTCTTTGGATAGTTGTAAATAAATGAGTATGCATTTAAAATCCTAATTTTAGTGCACTGTTGTACAAATAAAAGATGTACAATGTGGTTTTGTCACTAAAGAGAATTTTAAGTGCTATGTTTTATAGTAGGTACAATTCAAATTTTTTAATTGATGTATAATGATGACAGGTAATCACTATATTCTTTATTTGCATCTTATAGTAAATATCCTTCTTAAAAAGAAATATGTACTTTTAAAGTTTTATTGTGATAACATATATGTAAAATTTATGATCTTATACAGTTTTAAGTGTAGAGTTCAGCACCAGTGTGTACATGGTTAATGTTGCACAACCATCACTATCCATTTTTAGAACTTTTTCATCAACCCAAATAGAAGCTCTGTATCCATTAACTGTAACATTCCATTCCCTCTCTCCCTATCTTCCAATAAGTTTTATCATACTCGCTATCTCTACATGAATTTGCCTATTCTAGGTGTCTCATATAAGTGGAATTGTACCATATTTATATGTTGGAACCTGGATTCCATTGGATGTATGTATCACATTTTGCTTATCAACTCATCTGTTGATGGACACTTGTTTCCACCTCTTAGCTACTGTGAATAATCTTTCTATAAATAATAATGCTCAAGTATGTATTTGAGTTACTGCTTTCAATTTTGAGTATATACACATACTTTATTTTGGATATATAGAGAGAATTACTGTAATTGCTGGTTCACGTGGTAATTATTTAAATTTTTGAGGAATAGCTCAACTGTTTCCCCAGTAGTTGTACCATTTTACATTTCCACCAGCAATATAGAAGGGTTTCAATTTCTCCACATCCTCACAAACCCTTGTTATTTTTCATTTCTTATTATAGCCACCCTAAAAAAATAAGAATCAGTAAGAAATATGCACGTTTAAACCCTTTATTTCTTACCATAACTTGTACCTTACATTACCCACAGCATTCATGTGTGAAAACACTCTAAATATTATATTCTTTAAAATTACAATATTTAACCCCCCCAAAATTGCTAATCTGAAAGAGACTATATCATCCAATTGGTTCTAGGAAAGTGATTAACAATAATTTCTGGTACCTAAATTTATAAAGTTATCACTGGGGTGTTGATTTTTATCAAATCATCCGTCATATGATTAAGTGAATTTGTGTGTGTGTGTGCACGTGCATACATATGAATAATTTTTTAAAAAATGTTTGTTGACTGAGTGGAAAATGCAGCTTTATAATGTGCTGACTATGGTTTATTATGCTTCTAAATTTGTTGTGTCCTTATCAGTGTAGGAACATTAGCACAAAGAGGAATTTATTTTCTTGTGGCTGTATCTATCAGTAATCAGTATTTTTCGGTATATATTTTAGTATTT
>NW_012154951.1:6863329-6863834 GCF_000956105.1 Propithecus coquereli | reverse complement strand
TATTACATTTTCTTTTAAAAAATACTGTTCCACTTTATGACACATACAATGGATGTTTTATGACCTTTTTCTTTAAAAAAATATTCAACTTTGTTGTGGCAGTCAGGTTAAGTAGAGGGATTGTCTTCTGGTGTGGCCAGGCTTAGTTTTATTCTCTGTTACTTCCTGCCTACTTATGGTTTGAACTTAGTCTTAGAGCGTGTCCTTACTCTAGGTTATTTTCCTTGAATAATCTGTGGATTTTCTAGGGTCTCAGCTGAATGCCTGCGGTTCTTACATCTCTCCTTTCTGGTTGTATTGTAACCATATTAGTGTCTTCTAGTATTGCACATTTTCTGATACAGTTGATCTCTGCTAGGCCTTTCACATTTGACCCAGAGCATGTGCCTCTTGACCCTTAGCCAAGAACTCATGCTGAATGTCCACACAAACTTTTGTGATCTACCCTCCCTGTATCTTCCTCTCTTGAATTATCCCCTCCCACAAATTCTGGCCACTTCAGCAA
>NW_012154951.1:6861163-6863279 GCF_000956105.1 Propithecus coquereli | reverse complement strand
CACCTTACAAAGGGAGCATTCACATTAGCCTTAGGAATCTGAATCTGCACAGTCTGTCGTCTGGCCTAATGTTATGAAAATAAGATATGCAGGTGACGTGCCTGTAGCTTATCACCAACTTGGTGAAAGTGCAAGTTCTTTGCTCTGTTTCCTGCAAACCTGACCAGTATCAATGCCTTGACGGTGGATTATTTAACTGAGATCCTTTGTTTCTGTCATAGGCAGTATTTCTTCAGTTTCCACGACTGTGCATCTCATAATTGTACCCTCTCAGCCATCTTTTGAACTTCTGCTTTTGTAAATGTTATTCAGCTAATCATCATTCTAATAATGGCAGTCAGTTGCCACAAGCTGTGATCTCATACCATGTTTTGTTTTCTTAAAATTCTTGTGTTTTATCATCATTATCTTCTGTATTGCCATCAACAACCATACTTACTTTCTCTTAATTACTTGATCTGCAGTGACAGAAAGGATGAGTTGCTATTTGTCAGATTGTGCAATGTGTTTTATAGTTGCTAGGTGATACCAGCAAGTACCAGCCAAAAAAACTTAATGAGCCTCAGATTAAATTTTCTCGTTACTTTTCCTTTAAGGAACACAAAGCACCTGGACCAGACTGATTTAGACTGCATTATAAAACTCCTGGGATTAAAGAAACATTTTGATTGGTCCGCAGATTAATGTAAAGGGCAGATTAATTTTTGTGAACTACCAGTTCAGCTGAAGCAGCTGTTCATATTTTAAACTGCTAAACACATCATATTCTAGCACACAGAAGTATGATTTTCCTAAGAATGAAGATATTCAAAAGAGAAACTAATAAGGCATATCTAAGCGGTGTGTTTGGTAATCATGAGATAACACTCTGCAGGGATTAGAAGCATGAGGCTGCATTTCTGTCAAATTATTAGCTCATGATAACCCCTTCCTTCTTGTCACACCTGACTGCATAATTCCTACCCAATTAAAAGTGACAGTTTTCTGGTGATGTTAGCAATTTAGGTGCATACTTTCTTTTTTACTTCAGAACCTATTTGGAAGACAGGCACTGAAAATTGGAGATGTCTTTGTTCCTCAGATATTCTCATGCATACTTGGTAAGGAAGTTTTTCTAGAACATATTAGATGGAGCTTGGCTACAGAACAAAGAAATCTAGTTTTCAACATCAAACAGTTGAACCTATATTGTTTTATCCAAGGCCATAAGATGGTTTGTTCTATTTATTCCATTTCAGCAATTACGGCTAAGAACTATCCATGTATTTTTAAGGGATCTCTTTTTATTGCAATTAATTATGTTGATGGTTTCTTGCAGGTATAAAAAATTTTAAGAATAAGGAATCCTAATTCTAAATCATAGAAAAAGTCATCCATTGTACTTATGAGTGTAGGCTTTATCATAAAATAATATCTCATATATGTAAAATAATCAAAACTATTTTATATGTTTTATAAGTATTTATATATATATATATATATATATATACACATATATACATACATACACAAACATATTTATAGGGTGATATGAAATAAATTTAGAAAAACATCCCACAATTATTCTTCTTTTTAAATGTTAGTTTTATGTATTAGTAGCCCATTCTTAGCAATATGCTAGCATATGTATTAAATAACAGGAAATGCCTCAAAATGACATTTAATACAATTTTATTCACTTAATATCACATCAAACATTTTATATGTGTTTATATGATTTCCACAATTAATGTCCTAAATAGTATCCCAATTTTATTGAGGTTCCAAAATTTACTAAATTATTTTGAGGTTTTTCACTTTCTTCCCTCTTATTGATGACGCTAACATGAACCTAATTTTATACAAATATTGATTCTCCTTGTCTCAAATCATTACCCCAGAATAAATTCCTTAGGATAGTATTCCTAGCCCTAACTTTATGGCTCTTGCTATGTGTAACTGTCTCAGTCTGTTTGGGTTGCTATAAAGGAATACCAGAGACTCGGTAATTTAGAAAGAGAAAAGGCAGGCTGTACAAGAAGCTTGACCTCTGGAACAGGACTGAGAATCCAGAGATGAAACCATCTGCATATGGTAATCTAATCTTTGACAAAGCTGACAAAAACATACACTGGGG
>NW_012154951.1:6858412-6859697 GCF_000956105.1 Propithecus coquereli | reverse complement strand
TGAAATAAAAAAAAATAATAAAAATAAAAATAAAGCCTATCTGAACACACACACACACAAAAAAGAAGCTTGTCATCAACATGGGCATTTGGTGAGGGCCTCAAGCTCCTTCCACTCATGGTGGAAAAGTGAAGAGGAGCAGGGCGAGAAGAAAAGAGGGAAGAAAGAGAGAAGGGAAGAAGGTGCCACACTCTTTTTAACAATCAGCTCTGTTGGGAACTAAAAGGATGAGAACTAACTCACTTCCCCACTCAGGGCATGAATGCATTCATGAAGGATCCACCTCCAAGACCAAATACCTCTCACTAGGCCCCACCCCAACATTGGGATCAAATTTTGACATGGGGTTTGGAAGGTCAAATATCCAAACTATTACAGTAAACATATTGATTTCTTTAGTCATGGATCTGGCTCTACCATCAGCAGAGTGAACTTTATAAGCCCCACAAGGACGTTATCACTGCCCTGGTCTTGAGACGAGGCTAGGCCATGGTCTCCTGCAGCCTCACATCACTAGCATTGCTACTAAATTTGTACCGATAATTGATGAGCATTTCTTACAGCTCTATCCTTCTTCCTGCTACAGACCTTCCATTATCACATTTCTTGGCCAACAGTTTTTTCTGCTCTAGTTCGTGCATCACTTATTATTCTAATGGATCCTAGTAACAGACTATCTTAGGGCTCCCCTTCAGAAGCCCTTTAGTTATGGGACTTTATCATGTGTTTTGCCCCTCTCTGTGAGTAGAACCCTCTATAGGGAAAGCACTAAAACAGCAGAAAATGGTTTATCTGGGACAGTAATCACCAGACCTATCCAAACAATACATGATGATGATGACGTATTTTTCTAGACTTTCAATGTCCAGTTTATTATGTCACCCAGAATGGAAGGAATATGGCAAATTATATAAATGTACCAAGATAACTCTGCAGCAAATTATTTCATGGTGTTAAAAACCTCTGACATTTCTTTAAACAAAGATAATTAATATTGTGAAGGAAATACTGCAAGACAAGAGAGAAATTTGAAAATAAGTATAACAAGATCTTAAAATATCTTGAAAACGTTTTCATCTTATCAGAATCAATAGGGTTTTCTGAAAAATACCATAGGTAAAATTTTTAACGTGTCTTTGGATAGTTGTAAATAAATGAGTATGCATTTAAAATCCTAATTTTAGTGCACAGTTGTACAAATAAAAGATGTACAATGTGGTTTTGTCACTAAAGAGAATTTTAAGTGCTATGTTTTATAGTAGGTACAATTCAAATTTTTTAATTG
>NW_012154951.1:6844850-6857172 GCF_000956105.1 Propithecus coquereli | reverse complement strand
TGAAAAATGTTTTCATCTTATCAGAACAGTTCATATCCCATTTCTTGTTCATTTCTGCTTCTCTAAACAGTTCTGATAAAAATATATTCCAATTCTCTCATTAATTTGATAACCCAAAGAAGACTCATTCCAATTCTCTGCCAAAAATAAAAAATATATATATTCAAACAGAAATCCAAGGAAGTTTTAAAACAGTAAATTGTAATTAAAATTTGGTTTTTGATTTCAAGCTTGTGTGCATGATTGAGGACCCTAAACTACTCTTCCATAAGCTGAATTAGTACACTGACACAGACAGAGGAACTAGGATATGTTAGAGTAGTGGTTCCCAACCTTTTTGGCACCAGGGACCAGTTTCATGAAGGCAATTTTTCTACAGATGGGGTTTGTGGGGAGGGGGTGCAGAACTCAGGCAGTGATGCCAGTGATGGGGAGCAGCTGTAGATACAGATGAAGTTCCCTTTGCCTGCTGCTCATCTCCTGCTGTGAGACCCAGTTCCTAAGTTTCAGGGAAGATAATTTTTCCAAGGATAGAGGGTAGGGTGGTGGGATGGGGGTGGCAGGGAATTAGGAGAGCTCAGGTGGTGATGTGCAACCAGGTTCCTAACAGGCTGCCAACCTGGGCCATGGCCAAGGATTGGGGGCTGCAGTGTTACAGCATGAAAAATATATCTACACAGTTATAAGACAAATGCTATCTTATACAGGAAAAACTTACAAGACACTAAATAAACTCTCAATATCAGATTAAATGCTAATAGAAATTTACCAAACCACAAGTCAATGGATTTATCATTTTCCACAAAAAGTCTTAAGACATTGGAAAAGAAAGGCAGAGATAGTTTGGTGGTCATATACCAAAATAGGGAAATTTATTGGTTTGACATATACAGGTTGTTAAAGTCCATTTAGGCCACTTTAACAAAATGCCTTAGCCTGGGTTATTTATAAACTTTAGAAATGTGTTGCTTGCAGTTCTGGAGGCTGGGAAGTCCAAGACCAAGGCATTAACTGATTCAGTGGCTGGTGAGACTCCATTTCTCATAGTTGGAGTCTTGTATGTGTTCTCACATGGTTCAGTGGCAAGGGGGCTCCCTCAAGCCTCTTTATAAGGACACTAATCCTATTTCTGAGTGCAGATCCTTCATGACCTAATCACCTCCCAAAAGCCCCACTTCTTAATACCATCACTGCAGGAGTTAGATAAAGAGATAGAGACCACAGTATTCTGCCCCTGGACCCCCAAATTCATATTCTTCTCACATGCACAATACATTAATTCCTTCTCAATAAGCCCCCAAATTTTTAACCCATTCCAGTGTAAACTTTAAAATTTAAAGTCCAAAGACTCACTTAAATATCATGGAATTCAGAAATGAGAGATGCAGGGAGTGATTCATCTTGAGGAAAATTTCTTTCTAGCTGTGAGCCTGTGAAATCAAACAAGTTGTGTGCTTCCAAAACCCAACAGTAGGATAGGCATAAAGTAGACATTCTCATTTCAAAAAGAAGAAGTAGGGAAGAAGAAAAGAATAACATATCCCAAGTAATTCCAAAATCCAACAAGGCAAACAATATTAAATCTTAAGGCTTGAGAATAATCTTCTTTGACTCAATGTCCCACCTTCTGGACACATTGCACACTGAGGAAAAGATTTGGCCAATCGCTCTGGGCAGCCTTGCCCACATGGTTTCATGGGGTGCAGTCTACACAACAGCTCTCATGCATTGGAGTCACATACCCATGTCTCTCCTGGACTGGAGTTGTATGCTGGTGGATCTACTGGTCTGGAGTCTCTAGGACAGTTCTACCCCCACAACTAATGTACATTCATGCAGTAGGCTCTTCCCCTGTTACAGATCTATACCTGGGCCCCAAGGCTTTTTAATACATCCTTTGAAATCTAAGTGGGATTATCGATGCTTTCACAGTTTCTGTACTTTTCCCATGCCTAGAGATGGCACTACATGGAGGCTGCCATGGTTTACCATTTGTGCCTTCCCAAGCTGCACCTGAGCCAACTTGAGTCATAGCTGGGACAGCCAAAAAGTGCTGTACCCAAATGCTGAAGCAGAGCCTTGAAATTATTTTGCCCCCAAAGCCTTGGCATTCTGGGCCTGTGATGCTCAGGGCAACTCCTAAGATCTCAGAAATGCCTTAAGGGTCTTACTTCCGTTTTCTTAATGAATAGTATCAGTTTCCTTCTACCCACACTAATCTCATTATGAAATGCTTGGCCAGCAAGCTTGATTTTTTTGTGCTGAACATGTTTTCTTATTCTTTACAACATGGCCATAATAATAATTTTCCAAATATTTAAATTCCAAATCTTAAAATCTTTTTTAATTATGTAATCAGCTGCAAACACACAGATGATAATGACTACACTATAGAGAATAGTGGGACAGCAAGATGGAAGAAACTGGGATTTCCGAAAGATTTCATAGACCAGAGCCACCCTGTAAACCTGAGCCAGTCTGAATTTAACATACCTGAAAAATGAACTTGACATAACTCTCTTAACTTTGCCTATTCTAGCTCCCTAAGTGGTCTGAAATAGATCTTTTAATCTTAGTTCTGAATCTTATTATTTCTTGCCCTATGGGTGGAGGGGAGGGGAAACTGCTACAATTAAACTCTGTATTATCTCCTGCTGGTAATATGTCAATAGATCAAATTTGGATATTTTACCTAAGTTGTTTTCTAAAAATATATATGCAATCATTACTATCACCCTCTCCTCAACTCTAAAAAATTACCCTTCCATGTAGTCTCCATTCATTTCATAATAAAGATAAAATTCCTTTATGAAGAGAATGCAAGTTTCTTCATGAGTCCTCAATTTTATATTTTCGGTATTTTCCTAAGTACCTTATATTGTGTTTTGATGAAATTATTTTTCCTAAAACGCTCAGTCCCTTCACTTGTATATACCACTACACATGCTATTTCTCCAGCTATAACTGATAAGCCTAGTGAAATCTTGTTTCCTTTTATGAATTAGCTCAAATGTGTATGACTTTTAATCCTTCAACTACTCCAGAAGGAGTAAATGTTTTTTGCTGATACACTCACTTCATCAATTTGACTTACCACATTGCATTTTAGTTCATCACATTTCGATTTCTCAATTGTCTGTATCTAACATGGTAAATAATTTGAGAGAAGAGACTATGTGTTTTCTTCATTTAGTAGGTCAAGTATCTAGGATAACACCTTGTCCTCTATAGATTCTTTTATTGCTTGAATTTACAAATAAAAGCTCAGGTACCCAGAAGCCTATCCAGAGTGCTATGGTTTACACGTATCCCCCAAAATTCCTGTGTTGGAAACTTGATCCCCATTGCAGCAGTGTTGGGAGGTGAGATTTTTAAGTGGTTATTAGGTCATGAGGGCAATGTATATTAACTGCATATAGTAATGTATTAATGCCATTATCATGGGAGTAGATTTGTTATCTTGGGAGTAGGTTCTTATAAATGATGAGTTCAGCCCCTGCCTCTCTCTCTCATCCACGTTATGACTTCCACCATGTTATGACAAAGCAAGAAAGCCCTCACCAGATCTGGCCTCTCAATCTTGGACTCCTCAGCTTCCTGAACCATGAGCCAAATAAATTTTTTCATTGTACATTACCCAGTCCCAAGTATTCTGTTACCGCAGCAAAAATTGACTTAGATAGGAAATTGGTCCCAAGAGTGAGGTATTGCTAAAACAAATATCTCAAAATGTGGAAGCAGCTTTGGAACCAAATAAGGGGTAGAGGCGAGAGCAAATTTGAAGTGAATACTGGAAAAAGTCTGTATCACTGTGAAACAGGGCATTAACAGAGATTCTGGTGAGGGCTAGAAGAAGAGAACAGCTATTGGGAAAGTGTGGAAGCTCTTAAAGATATCTTATGTGGTTGTGACCAGAATATTGATAGCAATGTGGGCAGTAAAAGTATACCACGGAGTTCTACTCAGACACAAAAAACAATGGTGACCTAGCATCTCTTGTATTATCCTGGATAGAGCTGGAACCCATTGTACTAAGTGAAGTATCACAAGAATGGAAAAATAAGCACCATATGTACTCACCATCAAATTGGTATTAACTGATCAACATTTAAGTGCACATATAATAATAACATTTATTGGGTGATGGGCAGATGGGAGGGGGACGAGAGGATGGGTATATATACACTTAATGGATGCAGTGTGCACCGTCTGGGGGATGAACATGCTTGAAGCTCTGACTCGGGTTGGGCAAAGGCAATAATGTAACCTAATTATTTGTACCCCTGTAATATGCTGAAATAAAAAAAATGTGGGCAGTGAAGGCCATTCTGATGAGATCTCAAGTGGAAATGAGGAATTCGTTATTGGAAACTTGAATAAAGGTCATCCTTATTATAAAGTGGCAAAGAACTAGGCCAAATTGTGTCCATAACCTGGAATCTTATAGAAGACAGAATTTAAAAGCAATTAACTTGAATATCTGGCAGAAAAACTTTCTAAGCAAAATGTTCAAGAAGTTGTGTGTCTAGCTTTAACTGCATATAATAAGATATGAGAGGAAGGAAATTATTTAAAGACAGAATTTATAATTAAAAGTTAAGCAGAGTAAAATATTTAGAAAATTTGCAGCCTGACCATGTAAAGAGTTAAAAAGTATCCTAAGGGAGAAAACCAAAGGTGTGGCTAAGCCATCCTTTGCTAAAGAAATGGGTAGCGATAGAAAGGAGCCAGGTTCTACCCATCAAGACAGTGAGAGAAAGACCATGAAGACATTTCAGACATCTTTAAGACTCTTCCTTCCATCCAGAACCTTGAAGGCAAGGTTTCCAGAAAGATGCCCTCAGGACCTCAGCATTTGCTCCACAGTGCCACGTTTAAGTGTCTACTTCCCACACTCCGACATACTGCTTTTCAGTCTTCCCAGCCATGGTCGAAGAAGGTCTGGTCACCACTCAGAAGGTACAGGCTATAAACCTTGGCAGCATCTGCATGGTGCTCATTCTGCAGGCATGCAGAGTGCACAAAGTGTGGGACCATGGAAGCCTCCACCTAGATTTCAAAGTATGTACTGGACAGCCTAGGGGTCCAGCTAGAGATATATTACCTTGGTGGAGCCACCACAGAGAGCCTGCACGAGGGTAATACCTAGTGGAGCCATGAGAGCAAAGCCATTCCCCCCAGTGTGTCCAAGACACAGCACATGGAGTGAAAGATTATTCTGGAGTCTTAAGAGTTAATGTTGTCTGCCCTGTTGAATTTTGGACTTATCTAGGGCCAGTTACTCCTTTCTTCTTGTCTATTTCTCTTTTGAAAATGGAAATGTCCATCCTCTGCCTGTACTACTGTTGTATTTTGGAAAGATGTAACTTGTTTTGACTTCACAGGTCCAGAGCTCGAGGGGAATTTGCTGCAGGATTGGCTATGCCTTGAATCTCACAAATATTTGATTTAGATGAACCTCCGGACTTTGGAATGTTTAGTTAGTACTGGAACAAATTAAGACTTTGGGGTCTATTGGGATGGAATTAATTTTGAATGTGAAAAGGACATGAATTTGGGGGACCACTGGCAGAATGCTGTGGTTTGAATGTGTCCCCCACAGTTCGTGTGTTGGAAACTTGATCCCTGATGTGATGGGTAATTAGGTCAGGAGAGCTCAGCCCTCATTATTGGATTAATGTTGTTACTATGGTAGTGGGTTATATGTCATGGAAGGGAATTCATCATAGTGGGAGTAGTTTCCTCAATTATGAGTTTGGTCACCTTTCCTCTCTCTTTCATCCATGTGATGTCTTCTACCATTATTATGACACAGCAAGTGGGCACTCACTGAATACAGCACCTTGATCTTGAACTTCATAGCCTCCAGAACCATGAGCCAAATAAATTTCTGTTCATTATAAGTTACCAATTCTCAAGGATTCTGTTATAGCATCCAAAACTGACTAAGATACAGAGCCTCTC
Source organism: Propithecus coquereli (assembly GCF_000956105.1). NCBI lineage: Eukaryota > Metazoa > Chordata > Mammalia > Primates > Indriidae > Propithecus > Propithecus coquereli. Next base: position 6,851,208 of record NW_012154951.1, on the reverse strand, counting down.
ATAAAATTAATATGAATCCTGTGACTAAAATTCAGATAAATCAGACTAATAGGTTGTTGACCACACCAATTAAAAGCAGTAGACTATTTAACAATATTTAGAAGGGATTAATTAGGACTTAGACTCACAAGAAAGACTTTTTGAATTATATTATTATTAATAAGAGGATAATAAGTATTAAAAATTGGGGCTAGGGCTCTGTGTGCTTTATACCCTAAGAAAAGAATCATTTCTATCTAATACAGTAAAAAAAACAGCATTTGCTACAGTATTGTAATCATCTTCATAAGCAAATTTCAATGACCCCCTATATGCTTTTTTATAATCCTCTCCCTTAACTAATTGCTTAATCTTTTTAGTTGTTTCCCAGAGATGGTGGATTTTCTGCAAGACAAAGGAGTGGAGATTCTGAAGGCCTGTGGGCAGACTTCCTGGTAGCAAGATTCTCCATCCCCCCAAACCTGCCTCCAATGTACCATAGCCACTTGTTAGTTACACCACAACCTGCCCCAATGCATGTGGCCCCTCCCTTAAAAGCCCATGATCTCGATCTCCCTCATTAATGGGGGAGATGGATTTGAGGCAGCTTCTCCCATGTTCTCCCAATAAGACATCTGTCATATTAAAAACTCCTTTCTTCCTTGGCATTCCTAATTGTCTCAATAATAGGATCTTCGTGTGATGAGTAATTGGACCTTGGCTAAAACTCCCTTGCGGTTTCCATACCAATATTCCATGAGCCATAGAATCTGAAATAAATTCAGACTCTTAATTTTGTCATTTATCTATAATACTTCAGGCCTATAGTGCAAGCAAATTAAACTTCATGTTAATAACTATAATGGGAAAGCACATGATTTCCACAGAGTATAGAAAAAGGGCATACAGTGTGTAAATAGCAGAGAAGTATTTTCAATGTATAATATAACATCCAAAATGTTATATTAGATTAATTAAGATAATTTTAAGATATGAAAAAATCATATTTTCCATTGTAAATTAAAATATAATTGACAATGACATAATAAAGTTAAACATAATATCCTCTTATAAACAATTAAATTTTAAGAGTAAACCAGCCACAGAAGAAAATAACTTGGAACTTTATGAAGATGTGGAAAATGGACCAGTTCAGATGTTTTTTACTATAAAAATCAAATGACCAACTAAATCTTACTTAAAAAGGGCTAAAATGCATTTTATCACGTAACAAGGACCCTGGGGACAAAGCAGGTGTACTTGCTTTGGTTCAGGCATTCAATAATTGTAATCAATGACCTGGCTCTTTCATTGTTTTTCCAATAATTCTCAATATTTTGCCCCGGGCCTTAGATGTGTTCCCTCAGGATATATGATGGCAGTACCTGTTCCTGGCATCATATATAGATTCTACTGCAATATCCAGACAAAGAAGAGGAAGATATACTCCTATTGTGTGTTTTTTAAAATTTTTATTGGAGAGAAAAAATATTTTCAATACTCCCCCAGGAGTCATTTCCTCCAATATCATTGACTAGGTGTGGTTAATATGTCTATAGAATAAAACTCTACAGGACTGGGAAAGTGAGTGTCTAGCATTTTCAGTCTTTATACTGGACAGTGAGCTTCATCACATACTGTGCATATTTAGACAATTACACCCATTCCATTATGCGTGTATTCTTCCCTAGACTGTAGGTTTATCAATAAAAACAATTTATTTTAATTCGCACTCAATAAATTCTCTTTCTATAAGTGACAGAAAAAGAAGACAGAAAGAAAGAGAAAGAAGAAGGGAGGAAGGAAGGAAGGTAGGAAAGAAGGGAGGGAAGAAGCGGAGGGAAGGACATTAATTGTAAATTTTAAATGTGAAGGACCTTCCCCATGCCCAATGTATGTCACTCCAGTGAAAAAACTAGAGAAAAGAAGCATGCTAACTGAGCAATATTAAAGTTTTTCTGAAGCTCCCATGGCATTTTATTATGCATATCTATTTTAATGCATTTCAACAAAAACCAAGGAACTATTTCTTCACCCATACCCAATATACTTATGCTGATGCCACATAGCTTTCTTCAAGTTGTATTAAAAGTTTCAAATTCAGATAAATAATTTAGCCATAGAAAGAAATTCTTATTTCCTTCAGACTATATAATCATTTTGAAAATGATTAACTTTTAATCACAATAAAGTTAAACATATTACCTTATTGTGGAATGATTGGGTAATTAGAATAAGATGCAGAAATATAAATTGGGTCTGCACCCAGTGATTTAATGCATAACTTTGGAGTCAAATGCATACAACTAGGAACACAAAGTTTAAGTCCTGTGGTAAGCTTCTCATTTTCATATGGCAGCCTATGCTATATGCTAAAGAAGGGCAAGACTTAACTGCAATATAATGCCATTTGGGCACATATTACACTATAATGGGCCTAATATCACTAAAGTTGAAGTCACGGTGATTTTCAGTGCTCCAGAGGAACAATAACGAAGCATAAAACATGCCCTGAAGTGCGTTAGTGCTTTTTAAATGACCAACAATGATGAAATCTGTCTCTTAATACATGAATAAACATTACTGACGAAATTCATGGCATAATGAGAGCCATAGCATAAATATTGAAAAAGTGGAAACTTTCGGCAAATAAAAATGTATTGAGGAAAGAAACAAAATTGTTTTTTGTTGTTGATAAGAACGAGTTGTATTTAGACATGCTTTATATATGACAACTTGATCATTAAACTTAATTTATCATAAGGGTTAATTATTTGAGGGTCATCTTCTAATTTATGTTCCCTTCACTTCTTCCTTTGACTATTGTAATAACTGCCTATACATACACTTGACACATAAGGGGTCTTTATTGTTAAATGTGTCAATGAGTAGATTGGAAAATTCACTCTCTCCTTTTCTCTTTCAATTTGAAGTTTTAATTCCACAACACCAGTGATATGCAACACCAGTGTTGCATATCACTTCTTCACACACAAAAATCGTTACAGCCTTTGATTGTCTCACATCTAAATTATATTTTTAATTGTCTATAACATTTATAGAATATATTGGATTTAGAAGCATCTCACATTATGATATTATAAAATGTTTCTATGCCAGAGGTATGATCCACCTCTAAAGGTATAGTTCATTTATCAATTAGCATTTTATGATCTGCATTTAGTCCATTGCATTTATCAACAAGGTGGTCAAATATTGCAACAAATATTTGTTGAACAAATAGGAATGATAACAAACACTGCTAAACACTGGAAGAATATAATGAAAGACAATAGATGACACTTACTTTCGAAAGAATTAAAATCTATTGAAAGAGAGAACGTGAAAATGACAAAGCCAACAGATATTTATAAATAATTTTGAAATTATAATATTTGTTCATGAATGAAAAAAGGGTATATTTTTTTCTGTTGATGTTTAGGAATTTACACACATGAAAGATCCTCAGGTAATTTGAATAGTGCTATACTTGTATAATGACACAGCAATTTGTTAAGTTATACCTCTAAGAACCCCAGCAGTATCACAATGAAGAAAGAGCCAAGCAAGTTCTTTCTTGTTTTGGGTAGAAGGAGAGAAAAAATAGCCAATGCAAAATAGAATCAGAGTGTTTTTCATAAAAGTGTTCAACTCTCTAGGAAAAAAGACTTTGCCTGAGCCTCATCCTATCTGGGGGAAGGGAATTTCCCCCACTCTAACCCCAACTAACCTTCATGTCTCACTTATAGGCAGGGAAAATAAGAAGCTAAGAAACACTTGTGAAAGTCAGAGCTGAGGAACACAGCCCACTAAAAGAATGAGACTCAAGCATAAGATTATATTAACTGGGATTTATTACAGGTATGCAAGAAAGATTCAGCATCTGAAAACTCAAGCACATCTATGGGCTAAAGAAAAAAAGTATATAATCATATCAAGTGATGCAGAAACAAAATGTGAAAAAATACAACACAGAGTCATGATAAAAGCTCTCAACAAGTAGAAATAGAAAGAAACTTCCTCAACATGATAAAGAACATCTACAAAACACCTACAGCTAACATCATACTTAATGATGAGAAACTGGAAGTTTTATCCCTAAGATCAGGAAAAGGATCATCTTTCTCACCACTCATATTTACCATTGTTTACTACCACATTTACCGGAAGACCTAAGAAGAGTAATTATACAAGAAAGTGAAATAAATGATATAGAAATTGAGAAGGAAGAATGCTTACAGTAGCTTTATTCATAATTGCTAAAAACTGTAAGCCACTAAGTTTCCCTTCAGTGTGTGAACAGATAAACGTGATACATTAGTATAACAACGTAGTATGCCATGATGAAAAAGAAATGAGCTCTCAAATCACAAAGAGACATAAATGATCCTTAAATGAATATTACTAAGTGAAGGAATCCAGTCTGAAGTGTCTACATACTGAATGAGAAGAATTATATGACATTTTGGAAAAGGCAAAACTGTAGAAACAGTAACAAGTTAAGTGATTGCTAAGGGTTGAACAGGTGAAATGCAGGTGATTTTTTAGGGCAAGGAAACTATTCTGTATGATACTATAGTGGTAAATACATGACATTATACATTTGTTAAAATCCATAAAACCGACAGTGCTGAGTCAAACTCTATGCAATTATAAGCAAAATCATTTAGCTGGTCAGGGGATCCCAGGAATGAATAAAGGCTAGGATGAAAGAATCTACAATAACTGTAATTACAAATGTATGAAACAACTTTGCAAAAACAGGTTGGGGGAAATAGCACTAGCCTAAGTTAGTTTGAAAATGAGTAGAAATAGTAAGACTAGAGGCAAAAAGAACTGCACATAACCACTGTACTCTAGTTGATGAAGTTGTTTACTGTGGTAGTACAGGTTAATAATTCTGACATTGCTATACATGTTTAATGAAGATGAGCAATTAAGTAAATGAATGGCAAATGCTAGGAGCCAGATTCTGCACCGTTCGATAGGCAGCTTTCAAGTAAGCAAGGGGAGGGGGCAAAAATGATACAGGAGGTGATAGATTGAAATTGGAAACATCAGTATGAATTCATATTTAGCTTAATATAGAAATAAGTGGTTAAACATAGTATTTAGGGTATGTGTAAATGTACTTGATGGTGAGACAATGGAACATTTCTTCCTAAGATTACAAACAAAAATGACCTTTCTTACTTTTCATATTTAACATCTTAGTGGAAATCCTAACAAAAGCTATTAGGTAATATGTGTTAGTGTCTACACATAAATTTTCTAGGCTGAGAAGGCCTAGAAAAAAAATGACACCCCAGTAGTGATGAGTATACCTAGAATCTAGATCTTGTAAACCAGACTCCTTGAAGAAATGTCTGATTCTAGGGTATGAACAGGAAATAAAAAAAACAAGACTAGAGCATCATGTGAAGTCATAAAGTAAGGAATCTTTAAAAACAAAATAAAACAAATTTATAGTGTACATCAAAGAGACACAGAAGCCAAGTAAAAGAGCTCCCAATGGCCAAACTTAGAACAATTTGAGCAACAAAATAAATGAAGAAATATTGGATTATAACCCAAGTATAAAATGGATATTCATGAGTCCATACTAATATAAATAAATGATTGAATAAATAAATTGGGAAGAAGAGATGTATCTCCCATATAGAATTCTAAGTGCTTTATATAGATAGTCTGCCCTAAAGGAGGGGGGACATTATTCTCCACCTCTTAAGTGTGGTCTGCCCACAACTACTTCCTCTCCATGAGTTCAGTGTGGAAAGAAAGCTATAAGGTAACTTTATTGTGGAGAAACCTGACTAATATTATCTTAGCCAGTGATCGAGGTCAATACAAACAATGGTAAATCAGGTTGACAGTGTGTACCCTTGATATTATATGATGGGAATGGCAATTTACCTCTGTGATATTTCTCCCACAAACTTACAACCCCAGTGTAGACACAAAAATCCACATGACAAATTCCTACAGAGGAACATTCTACAAATACCTGACCAGTATGCCTCAAAACTGTCAAGAATATCACAAGCAAGAAAAGTCTGAGAAACTATCACAACTAACAAGGATGTAAGAGAAATACAACTAAATGGTGTCCTGGATCAGATCCTGAAACATAAAAATGACATTTGGTTAAAATCTAATGAACTCTGAGTGAGGTAAGGACTTTGGTTAATCATAGTGTATCAATATTGATTCACTACTTATAACAAATGTAAGATATTAATAACAGGAAAACTGGATATGGGATATAGAGGTACTTTCTGTACTATTTTCACGACTAAGAAGGATGTAGGAGAAATTCAACTAAATGGTGTCCTGGATCAGATCCTGAAACAGAAAAATGACATTGCCAAAATCTAATAAA
>NW_012154951.1:6843358-6844800 GCF_000956105.1 Propithecus coquereli | reverse complement strand
TGAAAACTCAAGCACATCTATGGGCTAAAGAAAAAAAGTATATAATCATATCAAGTGATGCAGAAACAAAATGTGAAAAAATACAACACAGAGTCATGATAAAAGCTCTCAACAAGTAGAAATAGAAAGAAACTTCCTCAACATGATAAAGAACATCTACAAAACACCTACAGCTAACATCATACTTAATGATGAGAAACTGGAAGTTTTATCCCTAAGATCAGGAAAAGGATCATCTTTCTCACCACTCATATTTACCATTGTTTACTACCACATTTACCGGAAGACCTAAGAAGAGTAATTATACAAGAAAGTGAAATAAATGATATAGAAATTGAGAAGGAAGAATGCTTACAGTAGCTTTATTCATAATTGCTAAAAACTGTAAGCCACTAAGTTTCCCTTCAGTGTGTGAACAGATAAACGTGACACATTAGTATAACAACGTAGTATGCCATGATGAAAAAGAAATGAGCTCTCAAATCACAAAGAGACATAAATGATCCTTAAATGAATATTACTAAGTGAAGGAATCCAGTCTGAAGTGTCTACATACTGAATGAGAAGAATTATATGACATTTTGGAAAAGGCAAAACTGTAGAAACAGTAACAAGTTAAGTGATTGCTAAGGGTTGAACAGGTGAAATGCAGGTGATTTTTTAGGGCAAGGAAACTATTCTGTATGATACTATAGTGGTAAATACATGACATTATACATTTGTTAAAATCCATAAAACCGACAGTGCTGAGTCAAACTCTATGCAATTATAAGCAAAATCATTTAGCTGGTCAGGGGATCCCAGGAATGAATAAAGGCTAGGATGAAAGAATCTACAATAACTGTAATTACAAATGTATGAAACAACTTTACAAAAACAGGTTGGGGGAAATAGCACTAGCCTAAGTTAGTTTGAAAATGAGTAGAAATAGTAAGACTAGAGGCAAAAAGAACTGCACATAACCACTGTACTCTAGTTGATGAAGTTGTTTACTGTGGTAGTACAGGTTAATAATTCTGACATTGCTATACATGTTTAATGAAGATGGGCAATTAAGTAAATGAATGGCAAATGCTAGGAGCCAGATTCTGCACCGTTCGATAGGCAGCTTTCAAGTAAGCAAGGGGAGGGGGCAAAAATGATACAGGAGGTGATAGATTGAAATTGGAAACATCAGTATGAATTCATATTTAGCTTAATATAGAAATAAGTGGTTAAACATAGTATTTAGGGTATGTGTAAATGTACTTGATGGTGAGACAATGGAACATTTCTTCCTAAGATTACAAACAAAAATGACCTTTCTTACTTTTCATATTTAACATCTTAGTGGAAATCCTAACAAAAGCTATTAGGTAATATGTGTTAGTGTCTACACATAAATTTTCTAGGCTGAGAAGGCCTAGAAAAAAAATGACACCCCAGTAGTGATGAGTCTACCT
>NW_012154951.1:6836863-6839603 GCF_000956105.1 Propithecus coquereli | reverse complement strand
CATCTGTTGAGAAGGTAAGCTAGTGAACCATTTATTATAGTATAAGATGTGAAGTGTAATGAAAGAATTCAGAAAAAAAGAAAACAAATCACTTAGGTTTTACAGAGAGAATTGAGCGCTCCACCAATGAACAAATTGAGAAGCCAAATGGTTTTATTGAGGTAACCTGCTGTTATCAGCATGGGGAAGACACTTTCTTAACAGCCCTGGAAGGGGAATGGAGGAGGATGGTGTTCCTAGACCCACAAAACCAGGACCAACTGGAGAGATGTTGAGCTACAGTTAGGGTGTGGGGTAAGTGGTCTGATGGGATTTGGGGCCATGGAGGGAGATAACTAGAGTTACAGAGAGAAGAGGCACAGTCCATGTCAGAATCATTTGGTGCAGCAAAATAAAAGAGGGAAATATATCCTGCTTCTCTCTTATTGTCTGAACCTACCAGGAAGTCAATTGTTAAATTATCCTTTGAAATGTGGTAGTTTAAAATGCAAATCAGAGGCAGAGGGGAAATGGAGAATTGACATGAAAAGGAATGGACAAATTATTAGCACCAGGAGCCTTAAATGGAGGATATATAAATAAATAGATGACTGAAAATGCTTCTTGAGATATGAGAATTAAATTATATTTTAAAGAAAAATTTAGGATTGGTTAAATGAATGAAAAATGAAAAACTGTTTCAGACTATATTTTAAGTACATATAAAATATTCATAAGAAAAAACTGAGCACATTGACCATGAAACAGATACAAATATATGCACTGTTACTAGATACTAAAAAGCACATGGAACAAGGACAATCTCTCTATATTAAATGCAATTCCTATCAAAATTAAAATAAATTTTCTTTGAGGAACTTGATAAAATAATTCAATTATTTATGTATAACTTACAACCACACAAAGTAAACAATATACTCAAGAAGAAAAAGAACACTAGGGTGGTAGTAGGAGTGCTATTGGTACAGGGTCAGGGAAATAATGAAACAATAGAATGTAAGAGACTGCCCAAAACAGCCCAAAATTTAAAGAGAGATTCAATATGTGAAATAGGTAGCATTATACATAAGTAATTATCAATAAATTTTGCTGGGAAAATTACACTCTGTATTGGAAACATTAAATTAATGCCTTAACTTCCATCTGTAAAGAAAAATAAAAATCTCAGGGCTCAGCAACGTGGCTCACACCGTTATCAAAAACCCAAGGACATTTTGTCCCAGATCCACCTGCTCAATGTAGAAAGATCCAATTATTGAGACAATGAGGATTGCTAAGGAAGAAAGGAATTTTATTGGGAAAGTTGTCTGTTGGGAGAATGGAGGAAATAGTCTCAAATCCGTCTCCCTGAACAACAGAGATCACAAGCTTTTTAAGGAGGGGGCCATGTGCACTGGGGCAGGTCATGGGGGAACGGTGATTTGTGGTATCAGGAATCTTGCCCAGGGGCTTTTGGAATCTCAGCTACTTCATCTCGTAAAAATTCTGTGATTTCTGGGAAACATCTCACAAAGTTCAAGTGGTTAGATGAGGGAGGAGATCATAAAAAAAACAGATAGAGGTTATTGAAATTTATTCTTAGAGTAAGTTACAACCAGCTTCTTTCTAGTTCATTCCTTCTTTCTACTTCATTCTTCGATCTTGGGGAATCAGAACTTCAATCTGCCTGGCTGCTTTCTATTCAAATGGGATGTAATTAGGTATGAGGAAAAATGAAAATGTTGAGTCCGTAATTTAAATTTTTTAATCCATATTGTTGAATAGCTACCTCTTCTCACCAAGGTAGTAAAGCATATCCAGAGTACCCACCACCTCTGGGATCCATCCTTAGAAATATTGGCCCAGTGTTCCCCAGATGGAATCTCCACCCAACTTTTCCGTAGTTACTTGTGACATCAGTTTTAGGGAGCTAGTTTAATGGTCAACTTCCAACATGTTATGGACTGCTAATGAGGGGCTGGGTAAGAAAGAAGCATGGGACGTCTGAGTACAGTGTTATTAATCACAACAATCACAAGGTCAGAGTGTTCAGGTACTGAATAAAGTTTAGGATGATAAATTAAGCAGTGGGCTAGGTTAGTGGAAGAGGTGATAGATTGAGAGATAGTAACTAAAGAGTTGCCTTACCAGGCAAGTAAGAATCCCCAAAGGATAAGCAAGACTAACAGGATACATATTTTCATTCTACTTACCCTTTTCATGAAAGAGTAGCTTTAGGTCCTCCAAGGACACACAAACCCAGTGTTTTTTCTGGTTTCTGTGTTGGCAGGGAGTTTTCTGGTGATGTTGATTTGATTCAAGTATAACGAATGCATGATTTCAGTCCTGCTAGCTTGACTGACGAGTGTGTGGTAAGGAGCAGCTCAAAAGGGCCAATCCACTGCTGTTTCACTTGATCCTCAGATGCTGGTTCTGCCAAGTTTTGAGTAAGACCTTATCTCCTGGCCTCAAGGAATAGAGGGGTACATCTGTCAGAAACTGGAGCCTGTTGGAAGAAAACTCAGAGATACTAGCTAGAAATTAACTAGAAAGAAGCTGGTTATAACTTGTTCTAGGAACAAATTTCAGTTACCAAGCTGTTCTGTGTATGATGGCACCTCCATTTATGTGAGCAAGGGATCATTAGGTAAGCCCTGATTAGGGTGCCTCAGGAATAATATCCCATATAAAATTTCAAAGGGGCTAAGTGCCAACTTGCTTTTGGGAGCCACCTGAATTCTCTGCAGGGCAAGGGATAGTA
>NW_012154951.1:6834264-6836813 GCF_000956105.1 Propithecus coquereli | reverse complement strand
TCTTAACAGCCCTGGAAGGGGAATGGAGGAGGATGGTGTTCCTAGACCCACAAAACCAGGACCAACTGGAGAGATGTTGAGCTACAGTTAGGGTGTGGGGTAAGTGGTCTGATGGGATTTGGGGCCATGGAGGGAGATAACTAGAGTTACAGAGAGAAGAGGCACAGTCCATGTCAGAATCATTTGGTGCAGCAAAATAAAAGAGGGAAATATATCCTGCTTCTCTCTTATTGTCTGAACCTACCAGGAAGTCAATTGTTAAATTATCCTTTGAAATGTGGTAGTTTAAAATGCAAATCAGAGGCAGAGGGGAAATGGAGAACTGACATGAAAAGGAGTGGACAAATTATTAGCACCAGGAGCCTTAAATGGAGGATATATAAATAAATAGATGACTGAAAATGCTTCTTGAGATATGAGAATTAAGGATTGGTTAAATGAATGAAAAATGAAAAACTGTTTCAGACTATATTTTAAGTACACATAAAATATTCATAAGAAAAAATTGAACACATTGACCATGAAACAGATACAAACATATGCACTGTTTTTAGATACTAGAAAGCACATGGAACAATGACAATCTCTCTATATTAAATGTAATCCCTATCAAAATTAAAATAAATTTTCTTTGAGGAACTTGATAAAATAATTCAATAATTTATGTATAACTTACAACCACACAAAATAAACAATATACTCAAGAAGAAAAAGAACACTAGGGTGGTAGTATGAGTGCTATTGGTACAGGGTCAGGGAAATAATGGAACAATAGAATGTAAGACACTGCCCAAAACAGCCCAAAATTTAGACACATTTAATATGTGAAATAGGTAGCATTATACATAAGTAATTATCAATAAATTTTGCTGGGAAAATTACACTCTGTATTGGAAAAAGATTAAATTAATGCCTTAACTTCCATCTGTAAAGCAAAATAAAAATCTCAGGGCTCATCAACGTGGCTCACACCGTAATCAAAAACCCAAGGAGGTTTTGTCCCAGATATACCTGCTCAACATAGAAAGATCCAATTATTGAGACAATGAAGATTGCCAAGGAAGAAAGGAATTTTAATGGAAAAGATGTCTGTTGTGAGAATAAGGGAAATAATCTCAAATCTATCTCCCTGACCAACAGAGATCACAGGCTTTTTAAAGAGGGGGCCACATGCACTGGGGCAGGTCACATACACTGGGGCAGGTCATGGGGGAACGGTGATTCTTGGTACCAGGAATCTTGCCCAGGGTCTTTTGGAATCTCAGCTACTTCGTCTTGTAAAAATTTTGTGATTTCTGGGAAACAACTCAGAAAGTTCAAGTAGTTAGATGAGGTAGGAGATCACACACACACACCAAAAAAAAAACAGAGAGAGGTTACTGAAATTTGTTCTTAGAGTAAGTTACAACCAGCTTCTTTCTAGTTCATTCCTTCATTCTACTTCATTCCTCAATCTTGGGGAATCAGGACTTCAATCTGTCCAGCTGCTTTCTGCTCAAATGGGATGCAATTGGGGTATGAGGAAAAATGAAAATGTTGAGCCCATAACTTAAATTTTTTAATCCATATTGTTGAATAGCTACCTCTTCTCACCAAGGTAGTAAAGCATATACAGAGTACCCATCACTTCTGGGATCCATCCTTAGAAATATTGGCCCAGTGTTCCCCAGATGGAATCTCCACCCAACTTTTCCATAGTTACTTGTGACATCAGTTTTAGGGAGCTAGTTTAATGGTCAACTTCCAACATGTTATGGACTGCTAATGAGGGGCTGGGTAAGAAAGAAGCATGGGACGTCTGGGTACAGTGTTATTAATCACAACAATCACAAGGTCAGAGTGTTCAGGTACTGAATAAAGTTTAGGATGATAAATTCAGCAGTGGAAGTGGTGATAGATTGAGAGATAGTAACTAAAGAGTTGCCTTACCAGGCAAGTAAGAATCCCCAAAGGATAAGCAAGACTAACAGGATACATATTTTCATTCTACTTACCCTTTTCATGAAAGAGTAGCTTTAGGTCCTCCAAGGACACACAAACCCAGTGTTTTTTCTGGTTTCTGTGTTGGCAGGGAGTTTTCTGGTGATGTTGATTTGATTCAAGTATAACGAATGCATGATTTCAGTCCTGCTAGCTTGACTGACGAGTGTGTGGTAAGGAGCAGCTCAAAAGGGCCAATCCACTGCTGTTTCACTTGATCCTCAGATGCTGGTTCTGCCAAGTTTTGAGTAAGACCTTATCTCCTGGCCTCAAGGAATAGAGGGGTACATCTGTCAGAAACTGGAGCCTGTTGGAAGAAAACTCAGAGATACTAGCCAGAAATTAACTAGAAAGAAGCTGGTTATAATTTGCTCTAGGAACAAATTTCAGTTACCAAGCTGTTCTGTGTATGATGGCACCTCCATTTCTGTGAGCAAGGGATCATTAGGTAAGCCCTTATTAGGGTCCCTCAGGAATAATATCCCATATAAAATTTCAAAGGGGCTAAGTGCCAACTTGCTTTTGGGAGCCACCTGAATTCTCTGCAGGGCAAGGGATAGTACTTTATC
>NW_012154951.1:6828965-6832494 GCF_000956105.1 Propithecus coquereli | reverse complement strand
TGTGCATCACCATAAAGGCATACTTAGGATTAGTATAAATAGTGATATGCTTATTTTTCCCATGGCATAGGGCTGTAGTTAGTGCAATTAATTCAGCCTTCTGGGAAGATGTCCCAGGGGTATGTCTTGTGCCTCAATTACTTTTTGACCAGTAAACCCAGCTTTGTGTCGTCCCTGTTTCATAAAGCTGCTTCCATCCACCAAGAGCTCCTCATCTGGGTCTGGCAGGGGCTGATCAGTCAAATCTGGTTGACTAAAATACACTTGGTCAATGATTTTAATGCAATCAGGGACTAGGGAATGAGAGTGGATAGGCAGCAGTGTAGCTGGATTTAAGGTGAATACTTCCTTCAAAGTTACGTTAGGCTTATCTAACAAAATGGTCTGATATTTATCCAATTGCTCTGCTGTAAACCAAAACCCTCCCTTTCCTTCCAACAAGGGTAATACATAATGCATGGTATGCATAGTCCCTGGTTGCATGAGGGTAAACTTTTCAGGTTCCTGTAAAACATCACAAGTAGCAGCCACTGCTCTCAAACAAGTGGCCATCCTTTTGTTACCACATCCAATTGCTTAAAGAAGTAGGCTACAGATCTTTTATGCCCCCCGCCCCCAAAGTTTGTGTCAATACCCTGAGTCCAATTCCTTGCTTTTCTTGAACAAACAAATCAAAAGGCTTACTTCAGTCTGGGAGGCCCAATGTAGGACAGTCATTGATTCTTTAATAGTCAAGAAAGCCTGTGACATTCGCCTGTCCAAGTGAGGGGCTCCTTTTATTCTCCTTTTGAAACTTCATAGAGGGATTTTTTACTAGCCCATAGTTAGGAATCAAAATCTGACAAAACCCGGCCAGACCCAAGAAGCCTCATAACTGCATGTGAGGAGTAGGGACTGCTCCTTGGTTTACAGTCTCTCTCCAGTCTCGGAGGAGGTTTTGAGTTCCCAGAGACAATTCAAACCCCAGCTATTTGATAGTGGGAAGTGAAATCTGAGCTTTGATCTGAGATGCTTTATATCCTTTGTCAGCCAAGAAATTTAATAGGATTACAGCATGTTGCCTTGATTCAACATACAACATACAAGGATGTCATCTACATGCTGCAAAAATCATTCCCTTGCCTAAAACCATTTCCCTCCAATCTCTAGCCAGAATCTCTCTGAAGATTGTTTTGGAGTTTTTAAACCCCTGAGGGAGGATGGTCTAGCAGTATTGGCATTTGGCTCTAGATTTTAAATCTTCTCATTCAAAAGCAAAATTTTCTTGGGATTTGAGAGCAAAAGGAATGCAAAAGAAAGTGTCCTTTAAATCTATTATGGAAAATCATGCAAAATTTCTGGATAAAGTGGTAAGGAGGGTGTAAGGATTAGTTACTACAGGATGAATATCCTCCACTATCTGGTTTATTGTTCTTAGATCTCGAACAAACCAAAACTCCTGAGTTCCAGGTTTTTTAACTGGCAGAATGGGGGTGTTGTAAGAAGAATGACAGGATCAAAGAAGTCTATGTTATAAGGAGACTGAAACTAGGGGTTGAAAGCCCTCCTTAGCTTGAATTTTCAATGGGCCATAGGTCTTCTTCTAAATGAGGATCCCCTTTGGGTGGTAGGACTGGGTTTTTAGTTTTGGATTTTTGTTCTCCAATCTTTACAAAAGCTTCTGTCCTCTGCACTAAAATCTTACGTTTAATCTGATCCAGCTCATTTTGATAAAGAAACATAAAAGACTACACATGTGGGATTACATCCCATTTCCAAAACCAATGGCAGAATAAACCTAATTGGAGAATAGTATCCTTTAGTGATCTATTTGGAGGCCAGATTTCCCCTGACCCTAGAGATTATGGGGGCCAAGCAGTATTACAAAAGAATATCATTTTCTTTCCCTCCATATACTCACGACTACATTCAGGCCAATTTTGAAGAATACAACTCATCAAGCTACATTACAGTATCAAATTTCTATTTCTCATGGCCACACACCATACATACACCAACACACACTTACTCAATACCCACGAAGAAGGTTACAAACAAACTGCAGTTCAACTAATAAGCCCAGGGAGTTCCAAATCAAAACAGGTTAGTTCCCACTCTTGCAAATGGTTGGGGGATTATCCAACCTAAAACAAACAGGAATTCCCTCAAAATTCCCCAAATTGAGAGAGGTGTCCCCCACTGTGCAGTACTTTCAAATAGCACCCACCCATCCAGACAACAAAAATGTCAAATCCAGAGTTACTTTCTTTGGGAGCAATCAGGAAGGAATCAAGAATGTGTTGGAGGCTGGTGACAATGGAGCTGGTGGGAGAGTCCAAGGTCACTCTCTGGCAAATATGGCCAGACAGCTAAGGAAAGCTTTTGGCTGTCCTCATTCCACAGCCACCAAACCACGAGCAACACCTTACTGGTCACTGAACCAAAATTGTTATTGAAACTGCAGGGGGGTTTGGCCTAGATCCAGTTGCTCACAGCACAAAGATCCAATTATTGAGACAATGAGGATTGCCAAGGAAGAAAGGAATTTTAATGCAAAGACATCTGTTGGGAGAATGGGAGGAATAGTCTCAAATCCATCTCCCTGACCAACAGGGATCGTGGGATTTTAAGGAGAAGCATTGGGGCAGGTCACAGGCATAGGTGCAAGTCATGGCGGATGGTGATTCTTTGCATCAGGAATCTTGCTCAAGGGTCTTCAGAATCTCAACTCCTTTGTAATTTGTAAAAATTCCACCATTTCTGAGAAATAACTCAAGAAATTCAAGTAGTTATTTAAGGGAAGAAATTGCAATAAAACAAACATAAAGGGGTCACTTAAATTTGTTCATAGAGCCCATTACAACACTTGTAATCCCAGCACTTTGGAAGGCCAAGGTAGGAGGATTGCCTAAAGCCAGGAGTTCAAGACCAACCTGAGCAACATAGTGAGACCCTCATATCTAGAAAAAAATAAAAGAAAATAGCTAGGTGTGGTGGCATGTGCCATGTGCCCATACTCCCAGCTATTTGGGAGGCTGAGGCAGGAGGAATGCTTGAGTCCAGATGTTTGAAATTGCAGGGATCTGTAATGACTCCAGGGCACTCTATCCTGGGCAACAGAGAGAGACCCTGTCTCAGAAAGAAAGAAAGAAAAAAAAAAAAAATCAGGAACAGCCCCCTCCCTCCAACTCCTTATGTGAAAGGGAAAGTCAAGCCTGGAGGCTGATTCTTAAAATACCTTAGTAACAATATGCATTAACCAGATTCCCAGGGAAAAGTAAAAGGCCTCAGACATCTACAAGGACTGCCCCACAAATCATTCATAAGGAAATTCTTTGCTGGCCTCCCATAAACAAAAACATGCAAATTGTAACTTTAGGTCTACAGGCTAAATCTAGCTCCTAAAAATAAAGTCTGTTAGAGTCCACACTGATAATGTTGATTGTAAATTTATCTTCCCATGTGCAGAACAGAGACAAGACAAAAATCAATCATTCTTCCACCTACCCAGGGACATCTACATAATTGATTCTTCCATTACTCTCTTTTT
>NW_012154951.1:6827879-6828915 GCF_000956105.1 Propithecus coquereli | reverse complement strand
TGGTTTCTTGGCAGATTTTAGAAAGAGTCATTTTTAGAGTTCTATTCATCCACTTGATTTTTCCCAGAGATTGAAGTCTCCATGACAAATGTAATTTCTAGGCAATCTTCCGAACTTGTGAAATCTCCTGAATAACCTTGGCAAAAAGGCAGCTCCATTATTGTTTTGCATAATTTAGAGAAGTTCAAACCAAGGTATTATTTTTTTTCAAAGAACTTTGGTGACCTCAGAGGCCCTTTTAGTACTAGTTGGGTAGGCTTTGACCCATCCTGAAAATGTGTCAACAAGGACCAATAGTTATTGAAAATTTCCAGGAACTCACGGCATCATGGTAAAATCTATTTGCCAGTCCTCTCCAGGGAAGGTTCCTCTCCATTGGGTCCCTTCACTAAGGAGGCAGCTGTGAACCACCAAAGGGAAGGTTTGGGGTTGTTTCTCAGGCATATGGGGCAACTCTGGATTACAGCTTGAATGGCCCTCTGCAGGTTGGGCCCAGTAAGATAAGGCTGTATCCATACTAACATGGTATCACACCCAAAATGGGTGCTCTCATGAATTTTTTCATGTACAGGTCTGATGAGGGCCTCAGGAGGAAGGACTTTCCTCTTTTTGTTTATAAGTTAATTTTGGTCATTATTTTTAGCAAATCCCCATTCGTTTGACCTTTTAAAATCCATTTTAGAATATGTGGGGTCCTGGTTATCCAATTGTAGGGAGGGGATTTGTCGCTCCATGAATTAATATTAAATGTGTTTTGGGACAGGATTTGTCTTAAGAGTTTTACAAAGCTTTGCCCTGAAAGAATATGTGAACGTGTTGGTTTGCATTTCGAATGCTGTTACACTCGGAAGGGCATCTCTGAAAGGCAGTAGCGGCTGTATCCCACGAGGTGCCACGTTTCTCAGACTTAAAGAATTGGATTTGCTTTGTAAAGCACAAGTGAATCTGTTAAAAACTATAGGCTGAGAGCTGACAATGGAGTGCCCTCCAGAACAAACAGCTTCCCGGAAACGACAGCTTCCTGAATGGCTAAAAG
>NW_012154951.1:6816125-6817929 GCF_000956105.1 Propithecus coquereli | reverse complement strand
AAGCAGCGACATGTATAACACTCATAATGCCAAACAGTCAAGTCCAGAAAAGTATATATAATGCGATGTGATTTTTACATACTTTAGATAGAAAGAAAACCAAGCAATACTCAATTTACATATACATATATGTGAGGTGCCTGTGGTGAATAGGGATGTCATATAGAGCTTCTGACAATAGTAAAATCACAGCACCTTTGGCCTCATATAGCAGTTCCTTACAATCAGATGAATTTAGAATAAAACATCCAAGCCCAGTTTATAGATTTTTCTGCATGACATTCTGGTACCACTCAAAATTGCATGACTGCCGCGTTACAGCACACATTAACGGTGACTTTGAAAGAAAGCAATGAAGGAAAATTCTTCCAGTGGGCAGACAAGCCATTGAGTTATACATTTGTTGTCCACTTTGTCTGGACTGACACGTGGCCAGAAGTATTGATCTATATTGACTCATGAGTGATTTCTAATGGTTCGGTTGGCTGGTCATAAGCTTAGATGGAGCATGTTTGGAAGATTAGTGAAAATGAAATCTGGAAAAGATAGACCTCTTGGAATAGACACAGGCTGTAAAGATACTGTGTTCCATGTTAATGTTCACCAAAAGTCATCCACTGCCAAGGACAGTGTAAATACCATACCTTGTGAATATCAGTGCCTTTTTTCCCAGCCATTCCAGTGTTTTCCAAATGGGCTTATGAATGATGAAAGGACAGAGCTTATGTATGGACTCAGTAAAATAGACTTTCCTTTCCCATGGCTTTACCCTTGCCGATGACTTTACCCTCGCCAATGACTTTACGTCCATTATAGTATTTTGTGCATTATTACTTATAAGCAATTAATTTATTTTATAGCAAAGGAAATACAACAATGTACTCATGCCCAATGTTAACTGGTCTTACATATTAACTATTTCATCACCCAAAAATGGCTTTCCTAATAGAAAGTTCAAAGGAGGTACTTAACACTTAACTACACTGACATTAGGAGACAACCCTCTCAATAGATGTTGTTCTGTCTTACACATGTAGTATATGCTTTGTACCAGAGAGCATTATATAGTGTGGTCTTGCTTGCAGACAGAATAAATAGGTTCAGGAATCAAGAGGTGAATTTTTGGTATCTCTTGTTCCTATTATATATCTTATAATCCCCAGGCATAATTTTTTTCCCCCATCTAAGTACCTTTGAGCTCTTAGTTTCCAAGGGGTCTACATTTCCACTAGGACACAAATAATGGTTCCATTAAATTGGAAGGTGAAATTGCTGCCTGGACGTTCAGAATATTCCTGAAGCAACAGGTAAAGAAAGAGTGCTACTCCCCAAGCTAGAATAATAAATTCTAATTATCTAAAGAAAGATGGTTTACTGCTATACAATGGGGGCAAGGATGACTCATTCTGGAAACTAGATCATTCTCTATAGTATCCCTTATTATTTCCATGTTGAATAGAAAGGTTAATGAAAAATGACAGCAACCAACAATAAATAAATAAAGAAAAAGCCCCAACTATCTGAGATTCTGGCTGAGAAGTAAGTCAATATGGGTTGCGGAGTGAGAAAAAAGCAAGTTGTAGATATCGCAATTGACCAATTACAAAAGCAATAGTAGTAGTTTTGCATATTTCATTCTGCTCATTAGTAAATATAGTTATTTGTGTGTATTAACTACCTGTTTCTTTATTTTTCTTCTTTACCTTACTATTTTACATAAATTGTTTAGTGCTAACTTTATAATTTAACATTTAGGTAATGGAATATTAAGTAAGAATTTCAATAAATTTTAATAGAAATTAAT
>NW_012154951.1:6814576-6816075 GCF_000956105.1 Propithecus coquereli | reverse complement strand
AATAAAAATTCAAAATAAAACTAGAAAAAGAATATAAAGAGAAAGGTGAAAAAAACTGAAGATTGCATTTAATGAAAATGAAAGAATAAGGTACACTGAAAAGAGATATGCATTTATGAAAAAAGTTTATTCTTTAAAAAATGAATATGATTAACAAACCATTAGGCAATCTAATTTTTTAAGGATATAAATTCCAGAAACAGCTGCCTGAACATATATAAATATAAGAAATGGCTGGAGAGAACTAGCTAACAAAAGTCAGGACAATTTTAAAACAAATGAAACTAAATTTTCAACTTTACTAAAATAAAGTTTTTGTAAATAAACTCATGAAATAAATGTTATTAAGGTATTAAATTTTACTGGGCATAAACATGTGCTTATCAGCAGTATGGGTAGATCAAAGACTAAAATACACATACAAAATGATTATATTTACAAGACAATATAGATGATTTTAAAAAACACAGTTTATGAAAATATTTTATTTAACTAGACACACATATAAAGAGTAAAATATATCACTTCAAATACATTAAAATGTAGGCTATTGGTTATTGAAAGTCATTAACACAAAAGCAGAAAGACATGCCATAACAGACATTATATATGACTTATAGCCAATAAGAAGTAAACTGTCAAAATATACGAAGAATTACCACAAATCAATGAGGAAAAGATTTTTCAAAGGGCAAATGATATGAATAGCCATTTCAAACAATAGTAAACAATGAAATACAAATATATGAAATAATGTGTAACCTCACTAATTGTCATGGAAATCCAAAGTAAAAATATTTTGTACAAAGTTATAATTTACATATTTATAGAGATGTGTGTTGTATAAAGTATAAAAGATTTGTAATGATTAATGTTTGGTTATATAACATGATATTGAACATTCCTAGGACTGAAAGTTTTTATATCTGCTTTCTAAAACACCTTTGCATTACACAGTGAAACACTAAGTAAGTTATAAATTTGCAATTTCACTCTTTTCACACATGTATCAGAAAATTCATGCAAGAATGTTCATGGAGTTCTATTTTTTGTAGGATAAGTACCCTTATTTAGGTATGCAAATTTTCATCTTATGCTATCATGATGAATTATTTTCCAAAGTAATAATAACAGCTTATACTCTCTCCAGCAAGGTATGAGAGTTCTCTTTGGCTCAAGTTCTCACCAGCACTTGTAATTTTCAAATTTATCAATCTTTAATAATCTTGTAGCTATGAAATTTTATTTCATCATGTTTTAATTTTATTAACTTGAACAATAATTGGGTTGAGCAGCTCTTTAGAGAACATATTTTTAGCAAAATTATTTATTTATAACAGGAACCTCTTTTTAAACATATGTATTATGTGGCAACAAGAAGAAGTTCTATTATAAACACAATTACAAATTAT
This sequence comes from Propithecus coquereli, assembly GCF_000956105.1. NCBI lineage: Eukaryota > Metazoa > Chordata > Mammalia > Primates > Indriidae > Propithecus > Propithecus coquereli. Next base: position 6,814,663 of record NW_012154951.1, on the reverse strand, counting down.
AAAATATCCACAATAAATTGAGGTCATTTATTGGTTTAGCATGCAGCGGATGTTTTTATTACTTATAAATTATGAAAGACATCATAT
>NW_012154951.1:6813425-6814526 GCF_000956105.1 Propithecus coquereli | reverse complement strand
GGGCCCTCAGTTGTAGGCTATTGTTGTTAATGATTCTAATGGTCCCATCTCTGCCAAAGACAAAGCCCTGACCTCTGTCCACCTGGGGCCCCCAGAGCTGGGATGGCTGAGCTGTCTCCTGTAATACAAAGAACAAAGGACATTCCCCTGCCCCTCCTGACCACCTGCCTGAGGCAGGGATGCAGGGCAGTCTGCAATTCCCAAAAAGAGTGGAGAAAGAGTCAGAAATATGTTTCCCCTTTTTTTTTTTCAGGTCATTCCCTCTGTTACATAAGCTCAGTTGATCTGAACTGAGCTTACTCATACATACATCTGTGCCCAACTGATGGATCGACAGGGAGATGGCTATCTATTGACTGGGGCAATGGTGTTGACTAGGATATGTGTCTCTCATCATAGAGCAGGTAAGCATGGGTATGTTTGCATTTTAATGGCAAGAGAGAGAGTAGACATATGCAAGGCAGAGGCTCAAAACTAGCTTGGTGTTGCTCCCACCATATTATTTTGGCCAATGTAAGCCACAACCTATTAAAATTCAAGAAGTGGGGAAATAGCTTCTAGTTGTTGAAGGGAGGAGCTGCAAGTTAATATGTTACTATAGAAAAAGTACAAAGATAAGCCTCAGAGAGAAGATATTTATAATAAACTAGCAAACAAATTGTTGTAAAACTATTGTATTTAATACTGTGGCTTCTGGCAGAACAGATATATTGAACAATCAAATTGAAAAGAGAGCCTGGAAGCTGGCTCATACATATATGGACATTTGACACATGAGAAAAGAAAAGGACAAATTTTCTAATAAAATGGAGCTTAACATACTCAGTTATAAATAAGGAAAAAAACATTTTAAAAAAGGTACACTACTTCTCACCAAACACAAAAATCAATACAAAAATATCTCCAGCTAAGATCACAGTAGCAGCATAGATTTTTGAAATAGGGAGGCTGCAAATTTCATGTACAATAAATTACAAGAGATAACATGAAAAACAGAAAAACACACACTGAAAATAGTTATCAGTCTTACATAATTCAAGTAGATTAAATAACATTAAAGCTATAGAGACTCTAAACAACATAATCAATAAGGTAAATGTA
>NW_012154951.1:6806182-6806792 GCF_000956105.1 Propithecus coquereli | reverse complement strand
TATTGATATAATACAATATAAAAACAGCAGAGTGCAGAAGAAAAGTGTATTGGCTTTGGAATCACATTGTCTGAATTTGTCTTCTTGCTCTACCATAATGTTCAAAATTTATTGATTTATTTTTTCCTCTCTGCTGTTGTCATGGCTTTAGTTTTGGAGTATATACTCACTCTCCCATCTGATGCTGAGCTTGTTTACGTGGTTTGTTTTGCCCATGGAACACAGGTACTAGATATGAGTTGAGGCTTTTAGAGTTATGATACGTTGGTCCTAGCACCACTGAGGGAACCAACCCTTTACCATGTGAACAGCATGCTCAAATAAGCACTCCTTTGCCTAGGTCACAAATAAGAAACACGTGGAACAGATGTGAATCAAATCCATAGCTTAAGAATTCAGCTGGGCCAATTTAGCCCAGCCCAAATCAGATAAACTGCAGGCAACCTGCAAAGCCATGGGCATGAAATTAACGAGCATCAAGGAATGAGCACCAGCTATATATCTGAGTCATTTATTATATCGTATGATGCGCAACAGCCAATTAATAGGGTAGCTCTGTCATCTTGTCCAAGTTATATTACACTTACATCTCAGTTTCATCTTCAATAAA
>NW_012154951.1:6804059-6805960 GCF_000956105.1 Propithecus coquereli | reverse complement strand
TAATTTCGTTTGATCTGAATAAGGTGTTTGCTTTTATTAGTTTATTAATAAAGCATTATAACAAGAATTGTATTCCTGAGCCAGGTTTAATTTATTTATGTGAAGATGAGTATCACTATACTTGTAGTATCAAAGACTCAAACAAGTAAGGAGATTTTTTTACCACATTTTTTAATTGTGTAATTCCCATAATGGTGTAATGGCTCTTATAATGCACATAAGGAAAATGTAGGTGGTTCGCCCTGGGGCATTTTCTCACTTATCCTGTTGTTGGCTCATTTATAAGTGATCATTTAAATCTCCAGAGAGACACATGGTCAACAGTTGGAGAGGTGATTTTGAATATTTGGAAGTACTAAACAAGAATTCCAAAGACAGAGTGATTACCCTCTGTTCCCCAGTGGGGTACAGAAGCATATAAGTTCTTTTTCATAGGGGAGGGAGGAGAAAGGGAATATAGACAATTCTTTTTAGGGGCAGTGAATGATTATTAGGGAGAATGAGTGAAAAAAGGTAGACAAAAATTAACTTGTAAATGATTCTCTTTCGAATTTGAATGACCCCAGAGACAGGTATTATCCTGTGAAAAGGTCCTTTCAGGTGTGGTTACACTCCTCAGCTGCCTTTTTTCTGTGATAAAGGATGAAGATGGCCTACTATGCACAGGTATGGTCTTCCTCTGTGGAGAGGAACCAGAATAGTAAGCAGATTCTCGATTCTCACATTTCAAACAGTTCATCTGGGAGAAAACATTAGAATTCACCAGAGACGTGATAGAAAGCACCAAAAGTGGGTAAGGAGAGGGTGTAGGGCCACTTGCCCAGCTGGGGACTGGCCAAAAGAAGTGAGAATCTCTTCGATATGAAGAAACAGAAAGAGAGAAGTCTTCAGGTCTACACTCACCTAGATGAGATTTCATTGTCCTGGCTATAAGAAAACCTGGTGACCTACACAGGTCTTAGGCCTAACATAGGGAGCTGCTTAGAGATTACTCAGAGACATTGTTCCAGAAAGAGAACCCACATGAATCCCACAACAATCCAAGCCTAGAGCAGCTTGAGTTAGGTACCAGTCTGAGATCCTAGATACCAGGAAACCACAGACACACCTGCAGCCACTGCATAGCTTCAAGGAGAGATAGAGAAGCTCAGGGGCCCCTACAAACCCCAGTGTCCTCTTGTGGGCTTATGTTGAGACTTAGACATGAATAAATACCGTTTTCCAAAGTTTCCCACCCATGCTTCCTACCTTGGTGGCCACAGCCTTCCTGGTTGCAGGTCCAAGGTGCCATTTTGAGAGATTGACACTGGGCGGCACCTAACCCTTGGGCTGATTTTGGGCTTGACCTGGCTGCAGCAGCCCCTGTCTGGCTGAGGAGAGCCAGAGAAACCAAGCTTTCCAGCATGTCACTGCAGCCAGCTGCTTTGAGACTGAGTCTCAAGTGAACTGTACTCCCCACAGTTTCCTGCCAATGCAGCCTTGCCCTCTCTGATCACACACCTAGGGTGCCATGCTGGGAGTTTGAATCTGCCTCATATTCTCACTTACAAGTGGGAGCTAAACTATGGCTACACAAGGGCACATGGAGTGGTATAATGACATTGGAGACTCAAACGGTTGGAGAGTGGGATAGGGTGAGGGCTGAAAAATCACTTATGGGGTACAGTGTACACTGCTGGGGTGATGGGTACACCAAAAGCTCAGACTCCATCATTATACAAAATATACATGCCATGGAATTCAACTTTTACCCCCTGAATCTATTGAAAAAATAATAAAAATATCCACCTGGTATAGAGGGTATACCAGGGGAAGTTGTCATCTGTGGGAAGCTGCTGGCACACTACAGGAGGCTGCCAGTCCAGGACCCCTAAACCAGGGAAGAAATACTCTTTCCCCCT
>NW_012154951.1:6800089-6801089 GCF_000956105.1 Propithecus coquereli | reverse complement strand
AAAGAAAATGTGAACATTTTAAATCCCATAATATTTTATCAGGGTTAAAGTTATGTGTTTATGTAGGTTTCATGTTAAAGGCAGATGCAAAGCTTATATACAGCTTTATATATATGTATATATGTATGGAAAGAGAGAGCACGCTATTTCTAATTACATTTATCATTGATCAGTAAATATAGATTGATACATAAAAATGTAGGCTAATTCTAAAATCTATCACAGTAAATGCAAATTTGATTAACATAAGTTTAATGAAACAAAATATCCCTTCTTTCATGGCTCTTTAAAATTCCTATGTAGCGAAATTTACAAAATTCATATGTCAACAGGGTCCAGACAAATAAATGAGTAAAATAAGCAAGGTGGGGAACCTGGCAAACTGGAGAGTATGTTCATGCACAAAATGAGTGGCAGGTACTCAGCTCCACTAATTGTATGTAGCTGAGCACAAATACAAGTTCAATATTTTACATCAGTTTTTCAAGAAAAGATAAAAGATGTGATTTTTATGTTAACCTTCTAGACTATAAATGTTGACAACAAATCTAATTATTTTTTTTAAAGCACTAAGCAGCCCAAACAAATCAGTTATGCAGTCTAACAATTTTGAACTTCTATCTTATATCATAGCAAGATATTATCTTCTGACTTCCGTTTTCTTCTCAATCATCTCCATTCCTTCAATAGCGTGATCTACCTCCAAGCTAACCATCTTCTCCTAAGGAAAGCCTCAAATCTAGAGGCATTATCCAGCAATCTAGCCCTAGAGAGAAAGTATGTTCATTTTTGATCCTGTGTCCTTCCTCAAGGAGTAACACAAGAAAAAATAAAAGAATATCAGTCAATTTCGCTTTTTGTTAGTAACACTTTTTGAACGTTTAATGGAGAGTAGGAGGGGTGTACATGTTTTGATGTGGAGGAATACTGAGGGGTAAGGAAAATATTTCTTTCCCTGTCCTATTAAACTCCTGCACCTGACATTTTGAATATTAATAGA
>NW_012154951.1:6799678-6800039 GCF_000956105.1 Propithecus coquereli | reverse complement strand
CAGTGCTTCTCTGGTACTGCTATACAGCCATAAAAAGTACAAACTATTGATACACACACCATGTATTACTCCGATAGACATTATTTTGAGTGAAAAGAGCTAGACATCAAAGAGCATATACTTAATGGCTCCATTTATTTGAAGTTCAAAACCAGGTAAAACTTATCAATGATGAAAGAAGTCAGAATAGTGGTTACCTTTGGTGGAGACTTATTGACTGGCAGGAGAAACAAGGAACCTTCTGGAGAGCTGAATACATTTTATTCTTGATCTGGGTGGTGCTTACATGGGTGCAAACATGTAAAAATTCATTGAGCCATACATCTAAAGTTTGAATACTTTGTCGTATGTAAATTATAGC
>NW_012154951.1:6783974-6788374 GCF_000956105.1 Propithecus coquereli | reverse complement strand
CATTTGTAGACTCTATTCTTGGCAATCAAGTCACTATGTTTTTTTTCTTTTCAAAGATAAACTATTTTTATTAGTAGATGTCATAATCCACTGTTAAAACTTAATAAATGCTGAGTTATTTTGAGTGAGCAAGACTTGGCATAATCTTTCATTAATTCAGACAAAAGACCTGAAATGGATCAAGTTAAAGAACCATCTGATGTCAAACAGATTTCAAATGACTATGATGATATTAAACAATCTAAATATACAAAGCAAATGACAAAACAAGAATCTCGCTCTCCTATTAAATATGGGTTTTATAACTAACTTCTAAAAGAAAAACACTTATAAAACCTTACCAACCATTTGATTTCTGATTATTGTGACCAGTTTTATAATACAAATATTTCAAAACTATTTACATTAATAGCAGATCAGATATCTACTAGAAATAGTTGTTACATAATTTCTATCTACAGAGGTTTATACCAGTGATTTTTAATACCTGCTTTCAATTTAGAATCACCTGGAGAGATTTTATAAATTGCCATTTCTAAGACCCATGCCCAAATCCAATTTAGAAAAAAATATCTGGGGATGGTGCCCAAGCAAAGATATTTGTAGAATCTCCCCAGATGATTCTAAAGTCCCAGCACCACTCATCTACCAAAACAAACTGCTATTTGGGGAAGAAATAAACAACTAGGATATAACACTCCTGGTCTGTTTTGTAAAGTAATTCCTCCAAATAGAAATTTTAGCATTGCCCCCAAAAGAGCCTACTAATTACTCTCTAAAGTTGAACGTAGAATCAAGTATTTTTGTAGTCTTTGTAACAAGTATTTTGTACTAGAAGAGCAGTTAGTTAAAAAAGAGGAAGAAGAAAAGAGAGGAGAAAGTAAAGTGTCAAAAATACCTAGGTATTTCATCTGAACATTATGTAGATGAAATAACAAATAAAAATCATTAGGTTACATAAGGAAGAAAAAATTTCATTCAGTTGGATATAAGGGAGTTAGCCCAGCTGACATACTCTGAGAGATGAAAAACACTCTTTTCTTCTATATGACATCTGTTGCCCTGAAATAGTCATCTTTAAAATCCCTAGTAGATTGATAACAGAAGTTAGAATATTTTAATCTGAATATATTAAAATATAAGAAAAACAATAAAATAATAAGCAGAAATGTAAAAAAGAAAAGATCGCAGGTAAACTTTTCATATCATAGAATGAATTACAGTGTCCTATGTTAGCAGTCAGAAAATTAGTCCTGCTATCTCTTTACCTGGGCAAATTACAAATTGTTTCACCCTGTTTCATTACTTGCTTTTGCCTTCTTTAGAGTGATTTATTAAATCTTGAAGATTCTAAAGCACTATATAAAGGCGAAGTATAATTATTATCAAATTACATAATTATGCCATTGAAATCTATACCAGGGTCTTGAATATTTTGAGGAAAATCTGAAAGAATTCAGTTAAGAGAAAACAAATGGTACGAGTAAAACTCTGATCACTATCATGCCATCCACTGCTATGTTCTCAGTGTGCAGCAGAGCCTAGCACATAACCAGAGCAGAATATGCATGAGGTTGTGTAGAAATTGACACCATCTTACCCTGTTGCTAAGATTGTAAAATGATGCATCCACTTTGGAAAACAGTTTGACATTTCCTCAAAATGTTAAATATAAAGTTACTGTAGGACTCAGAAATTCCACTCCTAGGTATATACCCAAAATAAAGGAAAACATATGCGTACATTAAAACTTGTACTCCTGTGTTCACGGCAGCATAATGAATAAGAGCCTGAAAATGGAATAACCCAGTGTGCACCAAACGATGAAGAGATAAAATGTTCATACAGTGAAAACCACACAATGGAATATTATTTGTCAATCAAAAGGAATGAAATATTGATATGTACTTCAACATGAATAAACTTCGAAAACATTCTGCTACATAAAGGAAGTCAGTCATAATTGTCGAGAACAGGCAAATAAATAGAGACAGAAAGCAGATTAGTAACTACTTGAGACTGGATGTTAGGGAGAGAGGAATGAGGTGTTACTGCCTGAAGGTGATACTACTCCCTTTGTGGCTGATATAAATGGTCTGAAATTTGACTATGATGGCTATTGTACAACTCTGCAAATATACTTAATAAAACTGAATTTCATGCTTTTAAGTGGGTGAATTATATGATATGTGAAGTATATTTCAATAAAACTGTTTTTATAAAACCCTTATATGTGTTATCAGACTGATTAATTTTTACATAAAAAGGAAAAGATGAGGATTTGGCCCAAAAAAGGCAAATAAAAGCAAGAAACCTCCTAGGGGATATAGACTATGTGTCAAGGGTATTGGAATGGGTGAGGGACAAATTACTACTCAAAGTACCACCGAAAGTAATTAAGGATCAAGAGAGTGGTTATTGTAAAACTATTTAAGGAGATAAACTTATATGCTTTTTAAAGTTTTTAAAAGCTATTATTATCAATAAAAAATAAAATTCTTTGTATAATACTTGGCCTTATGTGTAAAATACAATTCCTTCTGTCAAAATAAATATGTTACAAGAGAACTGTTTCTATTTACCTTTGAACTCTGCTCTAGTTAGATCTCTCACAACGACACAGGTGAATGGGTTAATTTTGGGGGGAAGGAAGTGCTTTATTTTAAAGAAAAGGGAGATAATTCTACAGCCCTTCACATTTCTGTATACATTTACAAGACCCAGATCAGTAGACTCTTATTTTTGACTAAAAACCCCAGAAAAGTACCCAAATTTTTCTTGTGACTTAAATTCCCAAATCAAATGATTTCATCTCCCCGTGTTAAGTTTTTCCATATGCAAAATGACCATCTTATAGGCAAGTGTGTGATATGAACAGAATGACTAAATATATGAAAATCAACATTTATGTTTCAGAAAAAGAAATATTTCACATAGTCACATCTAATTTGACTAATGTTGAATATGGATATGAAACTTTTGCTTAGTGTAATGTTCTAAGAAAATATTAATACCATACGCAGCATATAGACTACAGGTCTTGATGTTGGCTTCCTTTTGGATATTCTCTTAGACTCCTCACACTCTAGTCAATCGGAGCCCTATGGCTTCTTTTGATTCCTAGAGCCACTTTCTTAATACATCTATTATCTCTCTTAGATTACAGCAACATTCTCTGTTTTGTTTTATAGTGTTTTGTTCTCAACAAGTTAAAGTTTGTATAGTGAAATATCTCACTCTATTACTAATAATTAAGGCAGGCTTGTTACTATAATTAATAGACCCCCACCCCCTGCCCCCCAATAGTACAGTCATAACAGAAGTTTATTTCTTGCTCACAACAGCCATGAATAGGTACCTCTGTCAGCATGACAGCCCAATTTCACGAAGGAATTCAGGACCCAGCTCGCAGTCTTTGCCATCTTTTACAAGTGGCGGCCACAGGTAAGTAACCTCATATCACCATTCATCCAACTGGTAGGGGAAAAGTGGATAGAGAATATGGTTTTGAGTGTTTTTGTATCAGGGCCAGGAGTGTTGCTCAGCACTTACATTTACATTACTCTGGCTACAAATAACTCATTTGAGTGTATGTAAATGGAAATGAACACGGAAAATTCGGGAAAAAGAGGAAATATATCAATAGATTTTGGTGATAGGTTAGAAATTTCTGCGACTTTCCAAGTATCATTTTCCCAGATGGAAATTGTTATAAATAATGCTGAGATCAAATAGATGTGAGCAGTGAGAGAGGTGGTTCAAGAAGACAGAGGTGCGCGATCTCAGATACCAGTTTTTCTAACAGTGACAGAGTCAGCGTTGATGGTAGAGGCTGTGCTGATTGGTCATACTGAGTGGTAAAAGGGTATATCTATGCTGCTGGGAAAAGCATTCTTATACCAGATTATGTGAAGAAAAGGGATTATACCCACTGGAAGGTATTATTTAAAAACAAACAAACAAACAAAAAAACAATCCTTACTGTATAAATAGAAGTTGTACAAGAAGTGTAAAGAAATTGGAGAGCTATCCTGGCCTCTCCAACTACTCCAAAGATTCCTCCTGCTAATAGCTACTCCAAGAAAATGCAGCACAATTTAATATGAATTAAGAAAGGAATAAACATAACATATCTGTACAAAGATCTTATAAAAATGTGTGAAATTAGCAGTAAAATTTAACTACAAACAAAAATGCAAAGAAAATTGACACTTAACGGAAACAAAAGTTATAACACATTAGAAATTAGATAAAGGTGTTAAGAAACATTAAGGAAATGTTTAAGCATACTTAAAAATAAAATGGTAAATATTAGGAAAGTTAATACTATTGACTAGATTTAGGGGGAGAAGATACAAGGTAATTTGTTATTTTTCTTTTTGTTCTTATCACAGAGTTGT
>NW_012154951.1:6783220-6783924 GCF_000956105.1 Propithecus coquereli | reverse complement strand
TTGATGTTCCCTAGATTTGATTCTATTTTCTTATCCTTTTGTCTTTTTCTAATGTGGAAAAACTTTTTTCAGGTTTATGAAGTATACTGCAGGTTAAAAGTTTGTTCACCAAAGGAATGATTGTACTGTATAAAAATTCATTTTCACCAAGATTTGATTCATCTTAAATATGCACTTAACAATGATCTTTTCTGGCAACCTTAGGCCTGTGGGGATGTGTTACAAAATAGTGTATAACAAAATTCTGTTCTCAGGCAATGACCAAGTCAGAGCTATTTTTAACTAGTATTTTAAAGTGTTATAAAATGCACTTGAAACATACCATGTATTAGTTCCCTGCTCAGCGTGAACAAATTGCTCTATTATATTGTTATCCTTTCCTTTAGTGTGCTTCTATATTTTTTTATGTTATTCCACCATTAGTGCTATGATGTAGAAAGAGTGCTTATCATTTTCTAAAAGTACAGATGCAAAAATATGTCCTTTGAACAAGGCTGTACGAGAAGAAATGAACATGCCCAGTTCAATCCTTATACTCTCATAATGACACACCTACTTAAACACCCATCTTTAGGCTCAAAGATTCAAATAACAATATATTGAAGTAAGTTCTAAAAGATATATAAAATCAAAGTCTGTTTAATATATAGTGTAATTTCCTTGGGAAGTTTGATTTGACAAGTGAGGGCAAAGAAATTCTAGAA
>NW_012154951.1:6769755-6771420 GCF_000956105.1 Propithecus coquereli | reverse complement strand
AAGAATATTTCCAGGAAATAGTGTCATTTAGAAAAAAAGTAAAGAAAAAACAAGCACTGGTGTGGAATAAAATAGCCAGTATATGGAGACAAGAAGAACAGAAAGCACAAATATATCAGTAATTACTTTGAAGATAAATGGAGTACTCCAGCTAAAAGATTACAATTGTAGAGTGTGTGAGAACATAAGGCCCAACTATTTAATAGTATTTTGGTTATAACAGACATCAGGTAGTTAGGTAGGTACGTAGAAAGATAGATAGATGAGAGATAGAGATGAGAGAGAGAGAGAGAGAGAATGAAAAAGAGACCATGAAAGTTAATTTAGCTATCTCAATATTCACAAGAGAAACTTTAATGCAACACACATTTCTAGGGTTAAAGAACAGAGGGGCATAACAGGAACATATAAGGTTGCTTTACTTTTGTACAATCAGCAACATAGTTTAAACATAGTTTAAACGTATGCAAAGCAAATAACCTCAAATAAGAGACAGAGCCATAATCATATTTGGATAATTTAATATTTCTTGATGATCATCTCGCTTGTCACCCAGCTGAAGTAGCATTTGTCAGGTTTCTCTACATTAAATTTACTTTTTCTTTTCTCTTTCCAAATTTTGCTCACATCATTTTAGGTTTTGCATAGTTTATTTCTTAGCAGTTCCTTACTTTCTAGCACTACAAGATATTCCAGATTCATCTTCCATATTTCAAATCTCAACCCATGATCTGTCATTTTTCCAAGGAGCCATGGTTCCTTTTACTGGAGGATGGCATTGGAGACCAATATGCCCACGCTGGATGTGCTTTAAAGTTTTCTGTTCTTATATTTACAAGCTTCTCTCTTTCATTATTTAATTCAATTAAACAGAAATATAGTAATCTTAAACTCTGCATCTGATAACTCCAATAGCTGAATTATATGTAGGTTTATTTTTGTTCACTGTTGTTTCTCTGTTATTCTGTCCCTGGGTATATTTTTGATTTTTGAAAGTTGATCATTAACTTTGAAACTTTATAGAAAATGCAGTTTTTTTCAGAGAAAATTGTGTTTTCTTCTGCCAGTTACCTGCAGGCTCCACCACCTTGGCATTGCTTTAAATTAAAATATCCTTTTGAGGTTTCTATGACAATAGAAATTTGAATTTTCATTGCAAAGGCATGAGATGACTGTGGTTATGAATTCTCAGTGGAAATACATGACTTTTCCTTCTTCTCTAGTGCCAACTTTGAGACAGGAACGTCTCTTGGTATTGCACTCTTCACAGGAGGGTTTCTTTCTATATCACCTCTTACAATGCAGTCGCACCCTTTAAATTTTCTAGAAAATTCTCCACATTGGTTATATCTAAGGTTTTGTCTCTTATCTACAAACCCAAAACTCAGGGCATACATTTTTTGACTCAAGATTTGGCAGAAACTTTTAGTAATAAAGTCATCTTCGGCACTAGCTCTCTCATAAAATGTCTATTTTCACCTATTCATTGATTCTAAATTTCATACCTGTTCAGGAATGCATTTTTATCACTTTCTTAATTACCCCAAATATTACTTGTTTTGGTCTGGAGGGACTTTCAGTTTTCCTACCACAATGCTGTAAAAAAATATAGGGCAATATGTTCTTTGACATTTGAGCCAATTTAGCAGCTGTTTTTTCTTGGCA
>NW_012154951.1:6768148-6768927 GCF_000956105.1 Propithecus coquereli | reverse complement strand
TCATTTCTTGTGAATTTAATTAATAATAGCAATATATGTCTGATTGTATAAATCCCAATGCCCAGAAATTCATATTTATAGCATTTTGTAATAAATATTCATCATAAAGCTCCTAATTTATTATTTTGCAAATGTTTTATTTGTTTTTTTCCTATGAATTTCATTAAATGTTATTCCCATACTTAATTTGCAGAATCAATGAGTTTTGGAATGTAAAGTGGCTGTTGGAGGAAAGTCCTGTACATAACATAGGGCTGCATACCAGGGATCCAGTTTTGTGGCTGTAGATATGTTTAGTTACCCTGCCTGGTCTTGTCTCAGTTTCATCACAAGGTAATGATACAGAATTAATGTCTGCATAACACCTAGCATGGCACCTTGCACATAGGAAGTATTACATCAAAATCTCTATTATGGAAAGAATATAGAATATGCAGGCTAATAGTGTAGAACTTATATTTTGGCTTTTTGGTCTTGTCCAGGAGGCTTTGATTTTCTCAACACTAAATGGGAAAATGAAAACTCCCGAAAAGGTAAGACTTATAGGAAGTGGCATATTTCAAGTATCTAGTATTGTTATTATAGATGTTCAATAAATATTACTCCTTTTTTCTCCTTTAACTTGTTTTTCTTTCTTACCACAAAATGCTGTCTCTAATGACAAGATAACTGAGACCCAGAAAAATCTTTGGTTTGCCCAGAATTAGAAACAAGTTGTAAGAAGTTGACACTTGCAACATGAGCTGCTCATTCTTGCCAAAACACAAGTTGTTATATAC
>NW_012154951.1:6767338-6768098 GCF_000956105.1 Propithecus coquereli | reverse complement strand
TGAAAACTTATCCAAATATAAAAAAGAAATGCATATTTTTATATGTCATCTAATTATTTTTCAAAATATTCTGAGAGAAAGTAAATTAAGTTCTTTATTCAAAGTTTATAGATAAGGAATTGGATAAATGCTTATACATACTAGGCAAAGTGAAGAATTAAGTTAGTTTATGAGATACTACAAATTAGAAAAGTGCTATATAAGTTGTATGATTAATGAATATTAGTCTTGGCTTTTATTGTCTGAATATCTAGAATATTTTCTAATCACAACATTGAAATATACAATAGTGATGTATCCATGAAATATAAAAGGCCTGTCAAGGTCACATTTCTTTCTGGAAAGGATGCCTCAGTCCTTTTCCCTAAGTTCTTTGCCTTCCTCCATGTGACACAGATAATCAATCTAATAAAACCGTTTAAGCAGGGATGGGTGCATAAGCCAGAAAAATGGGAGTATGTTGGGCATAAGGATGATTATCTCTGTGTAACTTGCCTTAAAGAATTACTCAATAGCAATCCTCAATATTAGAATATAAAATTGACGTACATAAAGAGAATATGGTAAAGACTACCTGGGAGAAATAGATCCTTCATTCTAAGGGTTGGAAAATGTGATAAAGACCACCAGAACCTCAAGTGTCTCCTGCAGGACATCATATTTGCTGAAAAATATCCTAGTTTTATGAAAGATTAAGACATTTTGATGTTGATTTTCTGTTTTTCAGGACTGTCATAGTTCAAGATGTACTTTTTGGATG
>NW_012154951.1:6764255-6765793 GCF_000956105.1 Propithecus coquereli | reverse complement strand
TTTAATCCTCCTTATGTTTTGACTGAAACAATATATTCTGAGCTGCATATTTGGTCTCAAGAATGGAATTTAGCAGGATTATTGGTGCAGCAAAATCCATTCAATTTGAAATTCGTCAACCCAAAATATCCATTAATTATCATGTCACCAAATTTTCTATGCACACTCTTGATAGCTCTATGTCACTTATTAATTTTCAACATTGTATGGATTATTAACCTATTAGGCAATTTTTGATATAATATGTTTGTTTGAAAAGAGGTAATGAATGTAGGAACAGTTCAAATAGAATGATTACATACTTAGATCAATCCATTTTGTGACAGTTCTACTGGCATAGTCAAAAGAATGTAGCAGTCAGAGAAAGAACTGATGAAGGAGGTATGCACATATGAGAACCAAAAGAAAACTATGAAAACTTAGTTTGTGTAGATTATAATAGCCCACAGGGGCAAGAAAGTACTTTGTATGCATTATTTCATTTCTTATATCAATAATTCCATAACATGAGTATTATTATTAACCCCAGTTTATAAATAAAAAAGCTGAGACTCAAAGATGTTAAATAACTACTACATACCACTTTGTTATCACAGGCTGGAGGCAAGACACAAGCTTTCTCGTGTTCTAAATCTGGACTCCTCGCCACTTGTGTACATGGCTGGCCATCGTTTTTAAAATGATTTCCCACCAGTCAAAACAAGTACAGCTTCTAAGGAACAGAACTATAATCTATCTTCACACATACGAGTTTTGTGTGCAGAGAGAAAAGAAATCTGCCTGTAAAGAGTCAAGAAGCAATTGACTGGGAATATAAATGTTTAGGAATATAGATCTCGAAAGGATATAAGAATAGGGAAATAAGGAGGAAAAATACACTAGAAGAAATCAAAGCAAATGGGTCACTACCTATCTCTGTTTCAACTGATAAAGTCAAAATTTGAGACTTTGATTTGGTTCTCAGTTTGATTGTTCTTGGTGTACAGGAATGCTACTCATTTCTGTATATTGATTTTGTAACCTGAGACTTTGCTGAATTTATTTATCAATTCCAGTAGTCTTGTGGCAGAATTTGTGGGATTTTCTAGATATAACATCATATCATCAGCAAAGAGGGATAGTTTGACCTCTTCTGCCCACATTTGGATGCCCCTGATTTCCTTCTCTTATCCGATTGCTCTGGCTAGGACTTCCAGCACTAAGTTGAATAGAAGTGGTGACATAGGGCAACCTTGTCTCTTTCCAGTTCTAAGAGGGAGTGCTCTCAATTTCTCCCCATTCAGTATGATGTTGGCTGTGGGTATGTCATATGTGGCTTATATCATTTTTAGGTAAGTACCATCTATGTCTATTTTGTTAAGCGTTCTTATCATAAAAGGATGCTGAATGTGATCTGCAGATTCAACACAATCCCTATTAAAATATCAACATCATTTTTCATAGATCTAGAAAAAATAATTCTACACTTCATATGGAACCAGAGAAGACCCCATATAGCAAAAGCAATCTTAAGCAAAAAGAACAAATTGGGAGGCATC
>NW_012154951.1:6758174-6761130 GCF_000956105.1 Propithecus coquereli | reverse complement strand
CCCAACATTTATGTTGGAAGTTGGTGACAGGCTTGAAAGGTTTTAGCTTTTAACTTATTTTATTACTGAATCTTTAAAAATAGTTTTTTTCAATAATAAGGCCATCAGGATTATCTGATTTCTCATGTTATTTCCTCCATTTTGTAAATGACATTTTGATTTTTAGATACTATCTTATCAAAGGGATATTTCCAAATTTATAAATTAACTACTGCTAGAATGAACACTTTTTTTTCCCTACATTTTTTTTTTGTTCAGTTAGTATTAGTTCTTTGTATTAAATTACCAAATGAGAAAGTCCCAGGTATGCTTACACAGCTATTCATTCATTCTTCTTGGACACTATGCTATTTTCCTAAATATTCAGGCATTGAGGAGATGAGATATTGAACATAGTGAAACATTCTTCTTTTTCCAATGGAATAAACGCTTATTTAAAATTTTTATAATCAATTATTTATTGAGTATTCACTACATGTGAATTACTATGCCAGCCAATGAGTATTCAAAGAAGTCTAAGTTAGTTTCTTACATTGAAGAAGTACAATAAGATAGCCAGAAAGATAGTTTTGAAATTAAATAAATTTGATGGTTAATGTCAACCCCCTTGGCCATCAGCTGCATTATCAGGACAAGTTACTTAATCTTTCTATTATTCTGTTTTTTCATCTTTAAATTGGAATTAATTCCATCCTTCTTGAACTAAATGAAATAATGTGCATAATGTGTTTAGCAATAGTAGAAGTTATATACTATTTATTGACTTCTTATATGCCAGAGTCTCACTGAATGGATGTTTAATTATTCCTATTATCATCAAGAACCCACATGTTGACATGGATCAGGCACAAAATAAAAAATGGTACCAGGTAGCCTACAGCTAGGTGCCATGAACATGTAAGAAGGTACCACCAGAGCAAGAAAGGGCTGCTCAGAAGAGCTGATATACTTGAGAAAGGCCTCATGCTGGATGTAGGGATGGAAGGGCATTGCAAGAATGAAAAAATAACCTCAGCAAAATTCAGAGGTATGTTGAGACACCAATATAAAGACAATTTAGAATGGGAACAATTTATGGATGAATTTACATAGGGGATTAAGAGATATAAATTTGAAAATATTGGACATTATGTTCAAGGAAGAGGTGGCAGGAGATTTAGAGAGGTGTCTTGTGACATTCAGTATCTTCTAACATTGTGGTCCCCAACCCCTGGCCCACAGCCCAGTCTGCTGCCTGTTAGGAACCTGGTGGCACATCACTGCCTGAGCAAGGCCTCCACTCCCCGCACTGCCCCGTCCGTGGAAAATTGTCTTCCGTGAAACTGAAACTGGTCCCTGGTGCCAAAAATGTTGGGGACCGCAGCTCTAACAGATATCTTTAGGTGTAGAGCCACAGCCATGGCCACTGTGCTTGCTTGCCTCCTCCAAAAGCAGAGCTTAGATATGTTATGTATTTAACAAACTAGTTCCTTTCTGTTAATCCTATTTGAAAATAGGAATCCAGGGATAATACAGAATAGAGTATGTGACTGCAGCCCACATTTGTCACTGTATATTAGAGGCTCTTGCACAGACAGTCCAGTTCCAAGGGGAGGTAGTATGTAACCTTAAAGGGTTTGGCCAGTCCCCATAAAGTAAAGGAAAGCTAATTTAACTCTAACCAATTATGTAGTATTTTGTGTCATCTATATCTTCATGAATTAAATAGGCAAAGTAAATTAATTAAACTATTACTCTATTATTTGGCATTTACATTGCTAATAAAAAAGGATTTACTTCCAGTGTGCTTAATCATATAAATATGGTACCAAGCTCACGGAGTCATTGTCAAGATAGGATATGAAAATGCTCAATATGCTATCCGGTGCATATTAGACTCTTAATAATACTTAAATGACTAGAAGACAGATCCAGGTCTTGGTGAACTGGTCCTATTTTGCCTCTTTCTCTAGGTGCGTCAAGGGAGCTCACACTCAATCAGATCCTAATGCTCTGAGGACTTAAGCAGGGAGAAGGAAACTATTTAGACACAAATTTAACTACACCTTCTAATATTCCTCTCCTCGCTCCCTGAACCACCTACCTCACCAGATTTCTGTATGAACCAAGGAACAGTGCTGAACAAAAAGTGAGAACTATAAAATGCTAGTCCAATGCCAACTATTCTTAAAATTATAACAATGCCTGGGCCTTTGCAACCTCTGATATTCAAGGCTGCTAAGATAATTTATACACACAATAGTTCTATACAGAAGGAGTAGTGAATAATATTATTTCATAGTTCTAGGGTTGGGGTCATTAATGATGTAATCCCACTAAATCCTTTGAATATTTGACAAAACAAGGTGAGATAGGACTATCTGAATCTTGACAGCCATATAGAGAAAGGACAGAAGGCAAACTGTCATTTACCTTATTAAATCACTTTCGGGACTGTACATCTCTACCTAATAGCATTTCTTTCCAACTGCATGTAGTTTTATCTAAGTGGCACAATGAACAATACTTTCTGAATGTTTCCCTGTGTTCTCATCTTTGTCAGATTTATTTCTCTTTTTTAAACCTAAGCTAGGTTTATCTGACTACATTTGACAGTCTGTAGTCAGGTGAAGAATTTCAAATGAATTTTAAGACAGGAGGTCATCCCATGAAGTGCCTTGCTGGGAAAGCTGGTGACATAAACCTGCAGGGTATGAATGAAAGCAATCTTATACCACAGAGCCAGCAGATGCCACCTAATCAATTACAATGACTTTCGGTAGGACCTTTGTGTAAAGAAGTTTGCATTTGTGTCATCATCATCTTTCAGTCTGTGGAATGTTAGAAGCACGTGGGATGCACAATTTCGCTTGGGACCCTGGAGAAAATATTGTAAACAAAACAGGGGGATTCTGAGAATTGAATGTAATACATGTACAATTTGGAGCCAAAACTCAAACTTTTTTTTTTTTTTTTT
>NW_012154951.1:6752540-6753621 GCF_000956105.1 Propithecus coquereli | reverse complement strand
AGAAGCCAATTTACCAACTAGAATACAGCGTTTGTTTACAGTTCTTTTAGCTTTTCACTTAGCAACATCCACTCTAAGCATTGTCTTCCAAAATTGCTTAGGTCACATCCTTTCTTGTCCTCCCTCTTGAGATAGTTGTGCCATACAGAACCATACAGAAGAGTTACATCACACCCAAAAATCCCCCGATGCTGCCGCTCTGTAGTCAAAGCTTTTCCCCAGACCCAAACCCTGGATAACCACTGATCTGTTTTCTATCCCCATAGTTTTGCCTATTCCAGAATATTATTTAAATGACAACATATACTATGCAGCTCTTCAGATATGCCTTCTTTCACCTACCAAAATAAATTTAAGATTCATTAGTTATGATTTGTTTCTTCTTATCAGTGGAAAGTATTGCATTGTATGGATGACCACTATTTTTTTTTTTTTTAACCCAATCACCTATTGAAAGACATCAGGGCTATTTCTAGTTTTTGGTAGTTTTTTGGTAGTTAGGACTCAAACAGCTAGGAAGAATTTGTACAGACATTTTTTGTAACATAACTTTTTATTTTACTTGGGTAAATACATACAGTGGAATTTTTGAATCATATGGTAAATATATATTAATTTATAAAACAATGCAAAACTGTTTTCCATAGTTGGTGAACCGTTTTGTATTCTCAGCAGCAATACAGAAGAATTACAGTTGTTCTATGTCTTTACCAGAACCTTGTATTTCCAATATTATTTGTTTTTAAATGTTGGCTATTCTAATAGTTACCTACTGGTATCTCATTGTGATTTTAATTTATACTTTCCTAATGACTAATAATCTTGAATATCTTCTCATACGTTTATTTGCCATCTGAACAACTTCTTTGGTGCAATGTCTGTTCAAATCGTTTGCCTATATTTTTTATCAGATTTATTGGTTTTTATTGTTGATTTTGAGAGTTCTTTATTTATTATGGATTCAAGTCCTTTATCATTTGAAAAATCATATCATATGTGATTTTCAAATATTTTTCTCATTTTTTCATTCTCTTGACAATATATTTTGAAGACAGTATTTTCAAAAATCACAAGTGTTTTT
>NW_012154951.1:6750676-6752490 GCF_000956105.1 Propithecus coquereli | reverse complement strand
CTAGGATCTGATGCGCTGTCACCTTCATTGAATTTCATTTTTCAAAGTATTAGCAAAAGCAGTTAAGATTTAAAGGGTGAAAAAATATCATCTACCTTTTGATAGGAGCAGCTGCAGGTCACATTGCAAAGGGTATGGATACATGTGGATACAGGGCAGCTAGTGGAGAATTATAGCAATTGTTACCAAAACAACAACAACAAATAACCAAAACCTATGCTCTCTTTATTGAAGAATTTCTATGGAGAATAAACTTATATCTAGTATATTTCTTTTGTTATTTTCAGTAAACATCTTCTGACCTGTTGCAATATTCCAGGCATCATATGTGGTACTATATTGGATAGAATACGAAAAGTTGCAACTAAGAAATTCATAATCCAGTCAAGAGACATGAGTTGTGTATAAATACCAATAAGACAAAAAAGAAGAGAATATGTGCCATCAGAGAGATACAACCGCCCATTAAGGAAGCCAAAAAAGTCTTAGTGGAGAAAGTTAAACTTGTGTGAAAAGTTGGCTATATTGAAAATGGAGTCAACACATTCCAAATGCAGTTGTCTCTCAGTATCCATGGGGGATTGGTTCCAGCATCCACAGGGCATCCAAATTCTCTGGATACTTAAGTCCTTTACAAAAAATGGCATAGTATTTGCATACAGTCTACATGCAGTATACTTTAAATCATAGCTAGGTTACTTGTAATACCTAATACAACACACATATAATACTATCTAAATAATTGTTATATTATACTGGCTTTTAATTTGTATTAGTCCTTATTGTCATATTTTTTTCCAAATATTTTTAGTCTGCAGTTGGTTGAATCCATAGTTATGGAACCGTGGATATGATGGGCTGACTGAGGACATAAGGTAAAACATATGTTAGTGTGAAAAAAAGGACAATAGAAATTTTAAGCCTCCATAGCAATAGAAACTAAAATATGTCCATCCTCTCACCTGTCACTTTCAGAAAACATCCCTGGATAAGTAATGTGTATAAAAATAAAAAATAGCTGTAGCTATATGTATTGCTAGGATATTGATGGCAGACCCAAGGCAGATTTTCTCTATTAAATACGGGTCTTCGAAAGATAAACAGAAGGCTAGAACAGAAAGAATTACGCCTACATAACTTGAAAGCCCTTGGAAAATCTCCCATACTTCCTCTCAAATGACTGCTGATCAAATATATCAGTCATTTCAGAAAATTTCCGGTGGCATAAGGGCGATTTAGGAAACCTCAGGACTCCTGTTCAAGTAATGATTCTGGAGGGCTTAAAGGAGATATTTCCCATCCGCAGAGTACAGAGAGTCTTTATAGTAGGACTAGTAGTTCTCACACCCACTGAAAGTAGTAGGTAGAGAGGATGTCATTACTCACTGGTGTTAGCTGAGTCCTACCCTCTTACCGAATGACTGTTCAATTGCTCTGTTCAAATCCTGGATATATTTAGAATTGCCTGCTTATAAGTAATTCTGTCTTATGTCTTGCCTCATCCTAGATCTCTGAAAAAGACCTTGGAATTTTGAGAAAAATGGCTGGAAAAAAAAATCAAGCTGTAAGCAATGGGAAATCAAAAATCGTCAAGGAAATAATGGTAAAAGAGGAAAAAAAGAGAGAGAAAGCAAGATTCTGCAGGTAATCCCCTCCACCTGTCCTGAGGCCCCCCAAACTAGTTATTGGCTACATGATTAGCTTTTAAAACAAGAAATAGAAGTAAATGGAAAAATAATAAATGTACACACTGAAAGTTAAACTGAGTAGGAATGAATCAAAATGATACCTCACTGTTGATTGGGGATTTGATT
>NW_012154951.1:6745443-6746806 GCF_000956105.1 Propithecus coquereli | reverse complement strand
TTAAGTTTCAATATTAAGTGCTGCATTGATATCTGATGTATTAGCTCCTGGGGCTGCCATGAAATTGTATCACCAACTGAGTGACTGAAAACACCAGAAATTTACTGTCTTACAGTTCTGGAGCCTAGAATTCTGAAGGTAAGTTTTTGGCACTAACAGTGTTCTTTCTGTAGAGAAGATTCCTTCCTTAACTCTTCCAGTTTCTGGAGTTTGTCAACAATCCCTGGCATCTTTTGGCTTATGAATGCATTATTTCAATCTTTCACCCTGTTGTCAAATGGCCAAATAGTCCAGGTGTCTCTATCTCTGTGTCTTTTATCCTCTCCATCTGAGGATAAGTCATATTAGATTAACTGCCCACTCTATTCCACTATGACCTCATCTTAACTAATTTATAGCTCTAATGACCCTATTCCAAATAAGTTCACATTCTGAGATACCAGGGTTGGAACTTCAACATATCTTTTTTTACGGGGCCTGGGCTTACAATTCAATGAGTAATATCTAGTCAAATCAGGAAGGCTTCGCTTAACCTTCTACCTCTCCTCCAGTGAATAAGGTCCCCTAGCCAATCAACCCTCTCTATCACAGGGATCAAATGCAATGCCTACTGAACCTATGACTTTCAAGTTAAAATGACCAATCACATCCTTTCACAGAAATTAAGGCTCACTGTGTCTTCTTGTTGTTACAAAGCCTGTTGTTACAAAGGCCCCTATTTATTCATTAAATTCCCAAATGCAACACCTGTGAAGCCCTGCATGTTGTACACTGTCCTCTTCTTCCTGAGCTGTGAATTTATGTCACCAATAAACTGCAGTCCATCTCATTTGTCCTATATCTGATGTTCTGTGTCTGGCCATCCCCATAACTTTAGGGCTGGAGTCCCTCCATCACCAACAGTGTGAAAAGGTGGTTAATAAAACACTACAATTCCCAATATGATATTGAATATAGGAGACAAGACTTCCTTTAAATGGTATTCATTTTAGAAGGAAAATATTCAATTTTTCATTACTAAAATTAATGTTAGTTATAAGCTTTTAGTAGGTACTGTTTATCAGGTTATAAAATATCCATTTTGCGGGGAGTTGTTACTGAATAAATATTAAATTTTTCTGATGCTCTTTCTACATTTACGGAGATGATTTGCTTCTTTCTTTAGTCTGTTCTTATGGTAGACTAATTGATTTTCAAATATTGAACCAGCCTTTCATTTGGGAGATAAATTCTAGCCTTATAAAGAGAGATAGGAAGTGTTGCTTCTTCCATTTTTCTGTAAGATTTTGTGTAGAATATTTTTTTTTCTTTAATTGTTTGGTGGTGAAAACATTTGGACTTACAGGTCTCTATGGTGGAAGGT
>NW_012154951.1:6723771-6740576 GCF_000956105.1 Propithecus coquereli | reverse complement strand
TTGTCATCCATTTTATATTTCAATATGTTATAAACACATAATATATTGCTATTATCTTTGCTTTAGATAATAAATTATATTTTATAGCAATTAGAATAGGATAAAAATTATGATAGGCAAAACTCTCAAATTACCTCCAAGAATTCAGCACCCTGTTCTATACACCTGTATGATCCATACCCTTTCAGTTGGGAGAGAACTATGAATATGAAGAGATACTGGAATGATTATGCTATGTTTATGGCTGAAAAGATTTTGCAGATGTAATTAAGGTCTCTAATCATTTTACTTTGAATTAATCAAAAGGACAGTCATTCTAGATGTACCTAACTTAATCTGGCTTCTCATTAAAAGAGGGTAAAGTTTCTGAAAGCTCCTCCTACTGCCCTGGGAGAAACGTGAATTACCTATGGAGACACCATGTAAGAAGGACCTGAGACGGGCTTCTAATAGATTGGAGCAGCCTCTGCTGCCAGCCAGCAACAAAACACTTAAATCCTAAGTGTTTCAACTGTAAGGAACTGAATTCTGGCAGATTATTGCCAGAGTCAATGTCAGTGAGTCTGGAAGAAGACCCTGAGCCTCAGATAAGTCACAGCGATAGCCTGTGAAATGCTGACCAGGGAATTGCCATGCAGACTCCTGAGCCACAGGACTGTGAGATAATAAAGGGGTGACATTGTAAGCATCTAAATCTATGATAATTTGTAACACACCCATCTAAAACTAACATAAAAATAATTTTATTTTACCTTCATTTATTCCAATAACATTATTCTTCATTTTTTATAAGATATAGCTATTTTATATGTCTGTTATATTCCTTTTACTTGAAAAACTTTCTTTTACATTTCTCTTTTTGGGGGGGAAGGGTGACAAAAGTTTTTTTTTTTTAATTTTTATTTTTATTTTGTGTTTGTGTGCGTGTGTGTTCTATTTCTGATCCATCTTCAGCGTTTGAACTTCTCTTTGAGCTAAGCCTCAGAGAGAAATGATATCTTACTAGTTTCCTCAATACTTCATAGCCTGGCAGTGGTTTGGGGGTGAAGTGGGGAGTGGGCTTCTGTTACGCTGCCTAAGTCTCAGTCTTAGTGGGCACCACATCACTGGGTTTCTTTCAGAGGTGTGGTCTCAGTGCTCCCACCCTCCCCACGTCCCTTAGCTCTGAATCTGCCTCAGGAATAAATGTTTTTTTTTTTTATTTTGTTTTGTTTTACTTTTCCCTTCTCCCAGTTTGTAATGTATTTCTATTAATGTTTTATGGGTAGCAGTGTTTGTAGCCCTTCCTCCCACAGATTAAGTGGAGGCCTGTCCCAGTGGAATTCCAAATTCCTCTCAGAGGAGCTCCTACTCCCTTTGCTGAGGTCTGCACCATCAGGAGATATTCCCAGAGCTCTCCTTCTTTCAATGATGCACACTTGGCCAGCCTCAAATAAGTTATCAATCACCCCGACCGAACTCTTCTTACTAGTGTCCGGCTGCATTTTGACTGGGTAAGCCAGTTCTCTTGTCTTGCTTCACCCTGTAGGTACCTTATTCTTCTTAGATAGTGAGCCAGTTGGTTGCCCTGTAACTTCAGCTATTTGAGAGGTTAAAACAGAGTTATAAACTTGCTATTCATTCAGCTTTGTTATTGTAAGTTTGGGAGCTACGCTTGTTTCTGTTCCTTAAGTCATTTCTTTCTTTTCAAAGTAATTAAAATGGCCCATGGCATCAAAATATAAGAATCAATTTAAAGAGAAATATAGGGAATAAGGTGGTAAACATTATCACTCTTACTCTTAAATATTTTTTTTTCAAATTTTATTCTATCAGGAGATCTTAGTATTAGAAACATACTCCGTCACATCTTGACACCTTGATTATTCTGGAATATTGCTCAGAGTTCTGAGCATATAAGCTGTAGATTCATTATCAAGTGCCATTGTGAATGCTGAGGCTGACACACCTTCATAGAAAGGAACTTATATTGGTCACATTTTATCTTGATAAGCATGCAGCTGTGTTTCAAAGTAGGACAATTTCCTCAAACTGCCTATCTTCTAATGTAGATTTTGGATGATCTACTTGCTGCTGACATCAGTTCCTTTATCCTCTGTTCAGTATGCACCTCGTGTGGCAGCTCTTCACAAAAACAGTCAAACAGCACAGCTGGAGTTAATAAACTGAAGGAGAATGCCCATTACCAGTTACAGACATTTCTGTTGTTTGGGGTTTTCAGTATTTCATTATCTCTGCATCAGCACCAGTAGTCTCACAGCCGAAAAGCCATCAAAATAGCACAGCTTGAAATGATAAATGAAAGGAATGTAACAACTGCAGCACTGATCATTTGATTCTCTGGACTTTTTATTTTTTTTGCAAGAACATATTTGTTTATTTGCACACTTTCTTTCTTGGCAGTTACATTCCACCACTCAAACAGTCTACCTAAACATGATGGTGGGATTCTGTCTGATCATTCTTTCTGGTTAAAAAAAAATGTGATATATTCTCAGCGAATAAGACTTCCCACAATTTCACTTTTTCAAATGAATATCCTGAGAAAGAATGAAAAATAAATAGGTGCTACAGTAACATTAACAGTGTGTGTGTTTCTGTGTAGGTCTCTGCCTGTGTATGTGTGTGTTGCTTGTTTTTGGACCAACTTAATATTTAAAAGTTGTAGCAAATTTGCATTGTTCTGTATTCCTTTAACTTAGCACCAAAATTCCTAAGCAATCCAACATACCAGATTCTAAATCTGAATAGGTACTTCTATTAAGAATCAGCATTATCATTCCCATTAATGCCTTAATTTCCCTCTTTAACCAATTTAATTTCATTGCCTATTATTATAATTACTCTTTTGCCTGAGCTTACTGTAGCCATGCCTCTCTCTTGCATCATTGTACTCACTTGGCAAAAATCCTATGGCAGCAAAATCCATTTATCCACCTACTAAATGACTGTTCTTATTAAGCTGACCATGGCTAGAGTACAGTGTATAACCATGATGACTAGTTTTACTAAATTCACAACTGTGAGCTCAAGTGGCCCCTCCATGTTGCCTAATAATCTGTATCTATTTCACTGCCCCATTTAGTTTCCTTTTCTCCTTGATTGCTTTCATATCTTTGTCACTTTCCTCACAATTCCAAACGTTTTATCCTAGTCTCATTCTCAGTTTTCTTTCTACTTCCTTGATAGTTAACACAAGTTCTAAAAGTTGACTTCTATATCCACTACCTATTAGTGTCTATGTGAGTATACAGTGTCTTCCCTCCTCCTAACATACATGACCAATTTTGGAGGTTATGTAGAGCCAGCCCCTCCCCTAGTACCCCATGAGTAATTCCCTACCACTCTCATAATTCTACCAACTTTCTTTAATATCATCAATGATTCCCTGTCTTTTGGGTAATTCCATCAGTATGCAAACTTGTCTTATTTCATCTTTTTAAAAAAGCAAAAATAAAATTATCTGGGCCTATTTCACTTTCATCCTCTAATGAAAACTTTTCAAAAGAGTTACCTATTCTTACTGATTCTATTTCCATTCCTACCACTCTCTTTTGAATTCATTCCAAAAAGTACTTGACCTATCACTGTAATGAAACTACTTTTTCGAAGGTTATCGAAGAGCTCTGCATTTAACGTCAACTCACCAATATGCCAGCCTCATGTCATATGATCTACATGAAGCTTTGAATCAGTTGATCTCTTCCTTCTCCTAGAAACTCTTTATTTGCTTGTACACCTGGATGGCACACTTGCTTATTCTCCTCCTCACTGACAGATCACACCTTTGAATGTCTCCCCTCTTTTCCATGAACTCTTAATGTTGGCATACCCTAGAAATCATTCCCGGGACCTCACCTTTTCTGCGCTACACTCAATCGCATATGAATATCATCCATTGTCACAGTGCTGAATACGTCCCGTAGGCTCTACATTTCCTGTCTGCAGCTCAGACTTCTCTTCCAAACTCTTAACTCATTGGGCAACAGCCTCCTAGATATCTCCACTTAGTATAACATCCTAACAAATATTGAAACAAAACTGAACTCTCCATCTTCTCAAATCTTATATCATCTATACTTTTCCTCAGCTTGATGAAGTCTATCCTCTTTTTTCTAGTTACTTAGAGCAAAAGCCAAGTCAAGTCATATTTTAGTCTTCTCTTTTCCTTATAATTTGGTTAAATCATCAGGGCGTGCTATTAGCTCTAATCTCAAAATATTCAGAATCCTAATTTCTGGTTTCGATGACACTTCTATAGCATTATATAGCATTGAATCACTGTGATTGCTTCCAAAGAAATCTTCCTGCTACTACCTTACAGGATCTGGGAGTTTTTATTTAACTTGATTAATTTTATTCAAGAGTGAGAATGTCTATAAATATGCCTTTCTCTTTAAGATCAAATCTTTTATACTTTAGTTCCCTGTAATATGTGAATTATTTACAAATAAAGAGCCAGGTGATAGGTATCTTTCCTAAGCTCCAACCAAAATGCCATAAGCAAAGGTGTATTATTTTCACCAACAATTAACATTAATTTACTAAGTACCTACTATGAGTCAAGTATGTTGCTCTAGCCACAAACATTTCACAGTAGCTGAGCTCAAAAGTTGTCAGTCTACTGCATGTTACAAACTACTAAGCACATAGATGCAATGAGCAGTGATAAGTGCTTTGATGCTGTGAGTACAAAGTACAGTGAAAATCCACAGGATCCCTGCTTAATTCAGTACTGAAGGCACAGAGGCATTTCATAATCTCTTGGATTCAGCTTGTTTTCAACTTTTAAAAAGAGAAACATTATGATAAATGATTTTTAGTTGTTAGCCTCAATAGTCTATAATTTAAAAGTTCTTTAGAGAAGTGTATCAAGCGAGACTCTAACGTTACTACATTCCCTGGTCCCGAATAAAGACCATGTGCCCATTTTTCTAACCACATAATTGGAAGTATTGTGTTAAAAACCTAATGAGGGAAGTTCTGTACATAAATAGGAAAGTAAGCAAATTATCTTTGTTAAAATAAAACAATTTAGTACTGCATGATGAAAGAGTTCTGAAACAGGAACCAAAAAACCTGACTCGCCATGTCCCTTGGAAGAAATTATTTTCTCTGTCTCAGTTTTACCTGAATTCTAAGAGAGGCATTCCGTTCAAACCACTGAAAGGCATGGTGACCTATTATGTGTCAGGTACTGTGCTGTGATCCTGGGGAGATGCGAAGAAGGTTAGGCATAGTCTTTGGACTTAGGATTTTATAATACACTGGGGATATGGGTACATTCAAGGTTAGCTATTTACAAAGCACACAGTCAGAGTACAAAATACAGAAAAAGGACCCCAGAGCACTGAGAGATAAGTGCTGCTGTGGCTTGGGAAGGCTTTTCCCTAATGTGTCTTTCCCAACCTCCCTTGTAGCTAGACTCCTTCACACACTTAAGTGTGGATATAAACAGAATAGAGCAATTTGAATAAACAGCACATACAGAATCCACTGGCTTTGGAGAGGCAGTGACGGTAAAGGAGTGGGAGGTATGACCCTCGGTGTCTGTGCCCAACAGGGGCTACGGTGAGTCCTTCCTGGAACACCCCCACACTGTGGAGAGGATTTTTTTGATGAGCAGCCTCCAAGCCTGACTCTGTCCCTCCTAGAGGTTATGTGACCTTCCCAATATGCTTTACTCAATTGCTATTCTACTTAGAAGTAAATCAGAGAACATTTTAATATTTTTTACAGCTGATATTTAAGTCACAAAAATAAAGAGGCAATATACTCCAGTTAAATGCATTACCTTTGAAATTACAGTTCTCTTTGAATCTCTTCTTTTGCATTTGCTTCATACTTACGGGTAGATTATCTTTACCTCTCTAAGCCTCAGTCTCCAATTTTATATTTGAAATAATAATAATACCAAATTCATATAATTCAAATATTAAATGAGATAATGCACATGGAGAATGTAACGCAGTATATATCACATAGTATCTGCTTAATAAGGACTAGTTATTATTATGTAAGTTGTAGTCCAACCTAGTGTGTCCCTGACTCCAAAACCCATACTTTTTGACTATTACACGATATTTTAACTTTTCCAATCTGTGCTTTGGACTTTGAAACATGTTTCCCAGAATTTCTTCTTACTAAAAATACATTTCATACTATACTTCTGCAATTAGTAACAATTGCCTTAAAAATAAAAGCATTCAATAAATATTGCCATGTTTCAGACTTTGCTTGCTGTTTTCCTTCAATTCCAGGATAATCATCATTAAAAGTTTTTTTACCTATGGGAAAAGTGTACTAATTTCAATGAAATTAAACTCAAATTGACCAAAATAAGGAGAAAAAACACATAACTACTATGTCTAAGATTACCTTTTAGCCAACTGAGTGTAACAGTATCCTGTGGAGAAGGTGAGATTTTTCTGGCCCCAGGCAGAGGCATTGAGATGAGTTTCTCATTATAGATACTGATCATCACTGAAAAATAGTGTAACAGGGACATTAAAAGATTCATGGAGCTTCAAAGAGATGCTTCTCATTTTGCTATTCATTAAGGTTCTATTCATGACCTTACAAAAGCAGAACCACAGAAGACATTCTACAGTGATTCTTTAAAAAAAAAATCAAACCCAAAACTCTATTTTGAATTAAGTGAATTATATATTGATGGTGTAGACATCTTATCAAAAATAAAACACATCAAATTTGACAATTAACTTCCTTGAAATTATTCCCAATTATTTAAAAATATCTTATTTTTAAACTATTTAAAATACTTGTCATCAGGACATAATTTATTTTCTGAGTGTTCCTTTACTTGGCACATTTCTTTCCCTGCTCTATTCCCTTCCCCATATCCCCACTTAAGGAGAGTTTTGTCCACCCAGACAGAGACAGGGCAGAAAACACGGCAGAGGGAAGGGCATATTTAGCCAGAGTATAACATATTTAACTCTATGTATGGTAAAGACATGGGAGTAAAGAGATAAAAAATCTGAAAGGAGGCAAAGGTATTGAAAAGCTTCATGGATTGATTATTGGGATAGTTTAGACGGCTTGATAAAAAAGAGACCCTGGAGCAATTTTATGCTGTGAGAGAATTGGGGAAAAAAGGGAAAGGAATTTGAAGAGTGTTATTATGTGTAATGAATTTGAACTCCTTAAAATTCTTTAAGCAATATGCAAATATGGGCATTCTTCTATCAAAGATTTAGTTATTGACCTCTATCTATTTATATACACATTATATTCAAAGACCAGATCATTTGAGATTTTTAATTATACCAGGATTACATGATAGGGACCTGTAGGGGATTTTAGACATAAATATAGAATCTGAATATATCTTGAATTAGAATCATTATCTAATAATCTACTAACTGTGGGTCATTAAAAATAAAATTTAACTATATTTTTAAAAAATTGGCTATTGTATACATAATTAGAGTATTTACCTGAAGAATTAACTATGATGCAATCAATTCTTGGGACTTTCCTTACAATATTACTCTTACTGATACTGTGAGAACAATGAAAGTTTGATTTTTTTTTTAATTCCCTAAATATGTGAATTGGGAAATAGCTAATAAAAGTGATGGCTTTTAAACTGCTTTTGGAACCTCACCTAAGCAAATCCATAACGTATATATAAGTCTAAGCATGATAACAACAACAAAAAAGCCCAATTATATAATTGCGAGGCATTCCTTGGAGTTTTATAAATATGCTTCCTCGGTAAAAAGCTTCAGAACTTTGGGCAAGATTATCTTAAGGAATTATGTAAGGAATTATGTAAAGCATTATTGTTCCTATTACCTCCAAAATAATGATGACATGGGCAGTAACGACATTATAATTTTAAGAGACTGAAGGAAAGCACTCTAAGCTGCCACTCCGCATTAAATACAAGAGCTATTTAATAAATGAGAGATCAGGAACATGTCATCAGATGATGGTCTTGGTTTTAAAAAATCTTAAAAAATAGTTTAGGCTTTTTTAGACAATATATATCAGAATATAGGACTATATCCTCTTTTCCTCTCCAACAACCACTCCCTACCTGCCCCATGTTAATAATGATCACTTTAGACAAAAGAATATGCCATGTTTCTTGGCTTATATTCATGTGGAAAGACAGACTCATTGAGATCCTCACAAAAGTCTGTGCCTCTGATGGAGAACCAGGTCCTCAAATTCAAGAAATGAGTGATCCAAAGAAAAGGACTCCTTGAATTACTATATACTTTATATAATAATGTCTAACTTATTTACCAGAATCTCTTTATCATATATATAAAAACACATATATGTATAACATATGCATGTATTAACTATACCCTTAAATATTTTCAATTTAATTAAGTTGTGTTTTGTTTATTCAATAATATTCATATTATTCAAATTATGTGTTCCATAACTACATAAATATCATTCCATGTGCAAACTGAGTTCATTTATCTGGAATAAAACTCTCTTCTAATAACCATCCTTCAAGATTTCTGTTATCTGGCACTAATATCTAGAACTGTTTTATCACTGAATTTAGATGTAGCTCAAGTTAAGATGTAAGGTATAGAGCCTAAATACTCAAATTTAAAAGAAAACAACAGTTTACATATATTCTTTTCATCTTTACAACAATACTTTGAATAAGGAAAAATACAGTTATTTTTACAAATGAAGGCAAGGCTTAGGAGGGTTAAGCAATTGAAACAATGTCACGTATTTACTAAATGGGCAAACCAGGATTAAATAGCAAGCAAACCTGACTCAAAGTCATGTAATACAATCGTGTGCAGTGGAAAACTATTAAACCATTTTGCCTTATATATCTTTAACTTATTTTCTCCTCTATACTCTAAGTAGCTCCATATGCAGAAAACATACACTTATACATTTTCTTTTTCATAGAAATAGTTCTCTTTAAAACACTTAATAGGGCACAATAACTATCTATTGGCTTGAACGATGATATTTTTCAAAAGCTAGTTGCAAATAATCTCTTAATTAAAGTGTGTGTGCATGTATGTGTTTAATCTGTTTAGTATACAATCCATTTGCCTTATTTAATATTCATATTGTCTATTCACTTCACAAATTTATTTGTATAGTCTCTGGTAATTTTTTTTCAAACTTTTTCATGTTTTGTGATTTGTCTTCTTACTTCGTGTTTAATCTGCTTAAAAAGTATGAGCTTAAACACAGGAATAAGCCTATAACCAATCAGGCAATTTCAGCAGTTTCTGCATATTTTATGCACTGCATGCTACTATGCAAATGGGATGTTTATGTGTTTAGAGTAAGAAGGAACCCTAACCTATTGTTTTTACACACGTAAACATGTTAATGGTTAGGACATTTTTAGTTGCAAGTCACAGAAAAGACCACTCAAACTTGCCTAAGTTAAGGTACATTTTTTAGACCTGTATTACTATTTGAATGTTCCTACGCAGTGATGGCTTCAAACATGATACAAGTGTTCAGATGATGTGATCATTGCTCTGTGTTTCTCCATATTTCAGCTGTGATGTGACGTGATGATGTGATGATTTATTATTTAGCCTAAGGCAAATTCTTTTCCAAGGGTGGCCAATTGACAACTTTCTGTGAAAGCTGTACCACTTTAATTATTTACATAAATCCCAAGAAGGGGAAACTTTTTATTCCCAAGTGTTCCAGTTAAATTATCAGGACTTACAGTAATTGGCTTAGATTGGCCCACGTGGAGGCACATGACTCTCCCCGATCCAAACATGAATCAAAGTTATACCACGCTTTAACTATCCAGACATGGGGCACGTATCTTCTCTTGCATTATGAAGTGTTGTAATCCACATGACAACCACACGGACTGAAACCCAGCAGGCAATCAAATCCCAGATTTCAGCTTCGCACCAGATTAAAAAAATGTGCCATATCTTGTGTCAGCAATGAGGGGCAGTCTTCATATCATGGAGCAGACATGCTAAAGTAGTATTCTGAGGAACTTCCTGAGGTATTAATGACGAGTAAACTTTCAGAAACCTTCCTACAGGTCTACTATGAATATTGAAGTATCTGTGCCTCCACGCAATCACGGCCGTCATTGTGCTCGTGCCAGATGAGAACCTGGAGTTTCTACAGGTGCTTTTTTTAAATTTCTGGGTGATGTCACAGCAGCTGTAAAATAAGACCAGATAATTCCGAACAGCTTTGCTTCACCTTAACACCTTGAAGAGAGAGAATTCTTCTCCAAGGGTAGTTCAAAGAAAACAAAGTTTGAGCAAACCAGATCAGAAATATTTGAATGAAAACCTAGCTATGACTGAACCGCTCACCCTCATGATTGCTGAGTAGAAGAAGCTTCTCAAGACCCCTGAGGAAATGAGGCAATTCTGCCATTTGTCTTATACTGAACAAGAGCTAAAGGCCCTCACTCTGGAAACACTGGGACAGCTAAGTAATCACAAGTTAGATGCGATCATCACCGCTTTCTCCAGGACTGTGTGGACAATCTGTTTAAAGAGGTCAAAGAGAAATTTAAAGCCTGCGTCAACTATTTTGCTTCTGAACATGTTGATCTATTCTATAAAAAGGTGAGTAAAGGACTTCAACTAAGGCTTTGGAGGTCCATCATTGAAGATTCTACTATGCCTAAGGAAATTTTAAAGCATCTACTTAAAGAGCGACACCTGTGGAATTTACAACTGTTAGACTCAAAAGCGATTAAAATCCTAGACCGTCAAAATGAAATTTACCAGTATGTTCAAAATTACATGGTACCCATCCTGCTCAGGACTACATTGAGAACCCGGAAGATTAAGTCCAAGGAAGTATGTGCTCTTTTACTCAACTCTTTGGGTCACGATGGGGGACCTGTGGTGGGTGTGAGGATTAATGCCCTCCTCTCCTGGTATTTGATTCATTCTTTGGGGCAGAAAAATCCAAAGTCACCTATATAAGCAGCGGTGATTCAAGGGCTCACATGCCAGAGTGGTATACAAAGTATTTTAGACACTTTGAGCAATGTTTTTGTATGCAGCTGAAGTTATAAAACTCTCAAACTCTTTCAGCAATTAGGACACTGAAGCCAAAGATGACAGATCTAGGTGATTATTTAAGCAATTATATCAACTATCTGGGCATTTGTTTCTAGAACTTTTGCCAGTCCTTAGAAGAATAGGTTCTGCATCTGATCTGGAAACAAATAAAACTATAAGTTGGACCATAGGAATTGGAACAGTAGTGACTTTATACCTATTTAGAGCTGCTTTGTGATTGTTTAAGGTTTACGCTATCAACCTCAATGAGAATATATAAGACAGTGGGCAAAGTAATATTTGTATTCTCATTCAAATTGCTCCTGAGAAGCAAAACTCTTTAAATACATCATGGGAGATACTAAAGATACTTTGTTCTGTTGTGGCATTGGTATATGTGTACCTATGCCATTTCATTTGCAGTGTGTCGAGGGACTTGTATATCCGCTGGAATAACTGGTACCGTTTGATGTGTTTTCTCGCTGAGATAAGCAAAGAAAGGTTTGCACAGAGTGTGTGAATGTGCATTTGTTGCTGATTGAAAGACATGGACATGTAAATTGAAATGTAGTTTTTGACACATCGAGGTGGTTCCAGGGATATTGATACATCAAAGTTCAGTTTAGCTTGAAATAATCTGACAATCCATGAGTCCATCCAGCAATGCAACCCGACATTATTGTTCATTTACTATCTTTTTCTTCTGAGTTATTATTTCCTTTCTCCCCCAACAACATCTTCTGTACCTTAAAACTAACTGTAGTAGATATACTCTTATGTCTAATTTCAAATGCAGTTTCTTTTTTTTTGTTTTGTTTAAACATAATTTCAAATAGTCCTATAGTTTCTTAACCAGTATAAATTTGTTGAGGGATGAAAACACCTTATTGATTCCAAAGAACATTTTTAAAAATTAAAACATGAAAACTGAGCACTTAAAAAAATAGCATTGAATAGGCAAAGTGCAGAGGTTTTTATTAGAGCAGTGAAATTATTCTGTATGGTATTATAATGGTGGATACATGACATTACGCATTTACCAAAATGACAGAACTTTATTTCAGAAAGAGCAAACCTTAATGTATGCAAATTATAAAAATGATTTAGGAGGTCTGGGTTCCCAGAAATAAATTCAGTCTGTAACGAGACTATCTAACTATATCATGAGGTATGAAACAACCTCACTGAAGTGGTTGGATGAAAAAAGTAAGGACCTCAGTAACTTTGAAAATGAATTGTGTTCATAATACCAAAGGAAAAAGTAATCAAACATAGTAACTGTGCTCTATTTGATCTAGTTGTTTGCCAGGGGTGAAAGATTAACAATTCTGATACTGCTATACACATACACGGCAATAGAACAAATAACTGGGTAGAGTGTGGTTATACCTGGGTTTCTGTGTTCATGTGGGATTTACAGGTGAACCATGGGGGAGGGGAGGCAAGAATAGTCTGTGTGTTAATAAATTAGAGGTGGAACACAGGTAAGAACTCATGTTTAGCTTAATATAGTTATAAATTGTTACAATCCGAAGTGCTGTAGACATGTTTTTATGCAGGAGTTAGTACACTCACATAAATAAATGATTCTTTGGTAGCAGTGAGCATGGCTAGCAACCAGATCTTGATTTCCAACACCATTCTCCAATAAAAGGAACCAGGGCTTCTTGGATCAATGGCTGATTCTAGAAATGGGATAGGAAATCCACAAGGTGAGTTTGGAGCATCTTGTGGTGCCCAGAAATAAGGAAGTGCTAAGAAAACGCATACCCGACCCAACACCCAGACACTTATGGTAGCCTGCCAAAGGAGCACAAGAACCAACTGAAACACCTTCTAATGTCCAAAGCTGGAACAACTAGAGAAAGAAAGTAAATAAATTAAAAAGTATTAGATTATAATCCAAACTAGAAAATAAATAACAATGAGTTTGTACTGATATAAACAATTGAATAAATAAATAAATGATAGGGAATAGGCAAATCTCCTGTACAGAAGAATCTCAAATAAGCTATGTGGATACTGTGTTTTAAAGGAATGAGAGCTTAAATGTGGGCTACCCATAGAGAATTTCTCCCAAAGTGTAAGGTAGGGGGATTAGGAAGGGCAAGAGTAACTTTAAAGTGGGAAAACTGATTCAGTCAGGTAATCAAGGTTAACAACAACAGTCGTAAATCATGTTGATAGTATGTACCCTGGCAGTGATACGATAAAAATGGCCTTTGTGATCTTTATCTCCCAAATCTATAACCCTGGTTTTGACATGATAAAAAGCATCAAATTCCAATGGAAAGGTATCCTACAATATGCCTGGCCAGTAAAGTTCAAAACTGTCAAGGACATGAAAAAATGGAAAAGTCAAAGAAACTGTCACAGCCAAGAAGGGCGCAAGGAGACATGACGACTAAATGGGATGTGCTGTCCTGGACGGAATCCTGGAACAGAAAAAAAATAATAATTATAAGGCAAAAACATGAGGAAGTTTGAGTAAACTATGAACATCCATTAATAATAAGGTATCAATGTTGGTTCATTAATTGCCAAAGTGTGCCACATTAATGTCAGATGTTAATAATTGGGGAAACTGTGGGGGAGGAGAGGGGAAATCTCTGTATGGGGTTCTCAATTTTTCTGTACACCTAAAACTGCTCTGAAATAAATTATATTATTTTAAAAAGTAGAGCATTACCAGAAAGATTTTTATGATGTACTTAAAATTATTAGTGTTATTTCAAAGGTTCTTTGATGAAGAATTTGGAGGGGAGAAAATTAGTGCTTTAAAATTTGAGTATTTTGGATATTAGTGCTCCTCATGAAGATATATCTGTATATGCAATTTTAATGGCTTTCAAATTTGTAAGATTGCATTTTTAAATACTATTCTATTAAGAAATGCACACAAATGCATATTCATAGTGTGCTTTGAACAAAAAAGCATGATGACATTATTATTTAAAATATGCTTGTATTTATATCTAATTATTCCTTTGAGTTTTGTACCTCAAGACTTTATTTTCTGTATTGTACATACATTTTACATGGATATGCTCTATTTTTTTAAAGGAAGAGGTTTATAGCTTACTCTGTATCAGTAGAGTATAATCAGTAAGTACGCTGCTATGTTTTTAAAATAAGGGAAATACCTGGCCTATATTCCTTTTTATTGCATCTCATTCCCACCCTTACGATCCCATATTATAAAGTGTAGCATTCTAGCATTGACTAAAATCGAAATATTGACTCGTTGAAGAAAAAATTGGACTGCCAACCATTCCAAGGCTAAATTATAACCGAGTCACTCAGAAACAATCAAGAAACCGCAGTAGAAGTTCACAGAACATGGAGATTCTCTCCAAAGGCCCAGTTAGGAAATGATGCTGAGGAAGCTACAAGAGAGAAGGTTAAAGCCACAGAAAGATGTTCATAAGCAAAGCCAAGTTCACCAAATTTTGGACTTTATTTAAGATGTTATCATAAAAGAGAAACTAAAAAAGTCAGTTCAAATTCTCTCTTCTAAACCTTTCTCAGTTATAATCCAAATAATAATTTTAAGTACAACAAAATCAAAAGGTCTTGGTAGTATGTTTTCAAAATGTTTTAATGAAACATAATTAAAAATTAAAGATGAAACCCAACATTTATTGAGCAGCATCCTATGATTTATACAATTTACATATTTGATATATCGTAATCCTCATAACAAATTCAAGTATGAAGAATTATGTTTTTATTTAATGAGAACCAAAAAATATAAGTATATAATTAAAATGAAATGCAGTCAAACTCCAACCTTGTTGTGTCAGTTGGGTCCTCCAGGAAGCAGACACAAAATGGAGTTTGTAGTATGACGTTTTTTTGTGAGACATAAAATGAGAACAAGCAGTTTAAGTCAAGAAAAACCTCCAGGCCTTTATACAAACTATGCAGTTGTGAAAGGAAGTGGAGGAAGGAGCAGTAGCAAGTAGAGCCCCAAACCCTGGTGCAAACCTCGCAAAGCCTCACTCAACCCAACGTGAAGCTCCGAGCACAGATTACCCATTAGAGGAGTCACCTGCTGAACAGAATGGAGAAATCCTGGTATATTCACCTTGCTCAGTCATAGCCTGGGGCATGCGGTCACCTATTCTAAAGGTCCTAGCTGGACAGTGTCAGTGAGTGGTACTTCTTGCAGAGATGTGAGGGGCACATGCTCATGACTATCCCAGTCTACTCCTTGTACTGTGAGAATCTCCTCTATATCTCTTCAGGGGATGGCACTTTCTGGGTCCCAGTGAACCTCTTTTCTTGAGGGAGCTTAAGAGAAGGGAGATTAATAAGATGAACCACAGCCCCTGTCATCACAGTTGGTTCAGGACTGCAACTGTACTCATCTTCTTCTTCTCCATGGCCATTCTAAATATTTGACTGATATACAATGGCCTTAGTAGTGTCATTTAGTACAACATGAACAATTTTGTGGGTTCACAATTCACTAAGTGTCCGTTGCTGACGTCCTTAAAATGGTAATAGATTTTCCACTTTCTTTTTCTTTTTTTTATTTCAGAATATTATAGGGGTACAAATGTTTAGGTTACATATATTGCCTTTGCCCCACCTGAGTCAGAGCTACAAGTGTGCCCATCACTCAGAGTGTGCACCGCACCCGTTAGGTGTGAATATACTCATACTCTCCTCCCCTTTCCCACCTGCCCAACACTCGATGGATGTTCCTACAGTATGTGCATATAAGTGTTCATCAGTTAGTACCAATTTGATGGTGAGTACATGTGGTGCTTGTTTTTCCATTCTCGTGATGCTTCACTTAGTAGAACAAGCTCCAGCTCTACCCAGGATGATACAAGAGGTGCTGGATCACCACTGTTTTCTGTGGCTGAGTGGAACTCCATTTCTGAAGGAAAACATAACTATTAAATTCCTGAATCAGTTGCTGTCTCAAGACTTTCCAGTCCTTATCATAGAACTGGTTCACTTTGATTCGAAAGAGAGGGATTTGTTTTTGTTGCTCTTTGTACAGCAAACTCCCATACTTACCTGACTGCAAAGCATCATAACTACTTTTAATATGGTACTATAAATAACTTTTAAATAGCAAAACTGTGTCAGGTGGAGTTCATTTCAGGCATTAAAGCAGATTGGTCAGCTCATTTAAAGCCCAATTAATAGCTTCAGTACAATGAGAAAAAAATTGGAGGCATGACCTTTTTTATCAAACTGTCTTTATGAACAACAAAAAATCTTCCACAAAGAATCAAAATAATGAAATATATTCTACCCCGAATTTTGCAGCCAAACCTGAATTCTCAGTAGATACATTTACTACATGTATTGCAGTATTCTTATCATTTCTATTTTCTGTGCTGATTTGACATTCAAGGAACCAAATTTCTTTCCTTTAGAAGCTGTATATGTAATTCTATTAGATAAGCTAGAAATGGATTTGAAATAGGACTTTCTCAATCCCCTCATTGTACTATGAACTGTAGACTCATATACACAACAGATGTTAACCAACCTTGAGATGAATAGTAGAGTAAAACTCTACTGTGCTTAAGGATGGGTATGCACAGAATATAGAATATGTTCTGGACATTCCACAAAAATTCACACACAGGATTTCTT
Source organism: Propithecus coquereli (assembly GCF_000956105.1). Taxonomy (NCBI): domain Eukaryota; kingdom Metazoa; phylum Chordata; class Mammalia; order Primates; family Indriidae; genus Propithecus; species Propithecus coquereli. The sequence continues at coordinate 6,723,933 of NW_012154951.1, read as the reverse complement.
AACTTTTTCCTTAAGTGTATTTAGAATGTTCCTTGCATAATTTTCTGAGCATTTAAAACATGCAAAAAATCATTTATATCTTGAAGTTTATTTTAATGGCCTCAACATGGTTATTGTTATAGCTTTCAAAAGTGAATATAAATATTTCTGTTTGTATGACCA
>NW_012154951.1:6720090-6723721 GCF_000956105.1 Propithecus coquereli | reverse complement strand
AAGGCATTAGAGGGCTTTCACATATATATATACATATACATAGACACATATATACACATACATACATATATATATATACATACACACACATATACACATATACTTGTATATACACACAAGATTACACTCAAATATATGTATTAATATGTGGGTATCAGTGTATGTGTGTATATATAGTGTAATTACTCTCATCTCTTGTTAGAAATTATTAGATAAAAGAAAATTCCCCTTCAAGTATACTTTAAAAAATATTTTAAGATAAAATTATGTGGCAATGATGTCATACACAAACAAAAATTATTGTTAAAACTATACAGTTGCAGATGAACTTAAAAACTTCAAAGCATTACATATGATATCAGAATAACCATGTATGGTATAAATCATGATGATGATGAAGACAATTATGATCTTACAGTTGAGAAAGCATTCACAGAGAGATTAATAATTTGAAAAAGTTCACAAATATTGTTTTATAATGCAAAATCAACAGCTAGTTTTCTAACTTCAAAGTCATAATATATTAATATATTATCCTGGCAAAATAAACTGAGTGAATATATGACTAATCCATCTTTACTGTCCATAGTATTGAGCCATGTTTTTAGTATTTTTTTTTTTTTGGCACAGACTTAAGGTAAATTTATTGAAGGTCATTAATTTTGGATTTAGAAGAGATTGTCAAATCTCATAGGTCTGGAAATCTTGTCATATATATTTATGACTAAAGGAATTGAATGAGCCGGGCTTAGAGAATCCGGGGTAGACTTGACAACTGAGGATATTTGATAGACTGTCAGAGCACAGATGTATTATGCTTACCCTCAAGGATGCAAAACTTGAACAAATGGGTAGAAATTACCAAGAAAGAGGCTGTGTTTCAAAATAAGAAACTGTTTCATATTAATAATTAGAAGAATCTGACAGTGGGCTGTTTTCCCTAAGAGGTATTCCATAATAGAAGATTTTTCATGTTAAAACTGAATGACCCTCTGGCATAGACTTCATAAAAGCAAAAAATTTTAAGATGTTTCCTACAGTAAGTAGAAGATTGGATTTTGGAACTACTATGAGGTCACCCAACCAAATTATTAGAATTACAGAATGTTAGAGATGAAAGAAACCTTGGATAACACACTTTTATTCCTTTCATTTAAAAATGAGAAACTAGAATCACAGAAGATAATTTATCTGCTTAATATCATGAAGCAGAATCTTTATTAGCAAAATCATAAATAAATCATTGAACTGAAAGAGAATTCTCAACTCAATTTAATCAACAACCAGGGACTGCTAAGTTACTTTGAGAGTCTTCAGGAGAGTAAGGCTTTTTATTGCGATGAGGTTTACCAGTGCTATGTGGTTTTTATGGAGAAATTGATGCAACTAAGAAGCAATTGTCTCAACTTATACCATCCCTTTGGCAAAGATTTATTTTATATTTTCTATGGCTCATTTAGTCGGATGTGTAACATTCACCAAACCTAACAGTAAAGGGGCAGTCTGCCAGTATGACTTAGAATCTCATAAACACAAGAGACATAACTGCAACCATGCAGAGGCCAACTCATCAGTTCTTGAAGATTCCTTGATAGAACAGACCCATGGGCCGAGACCGTGAAGAGGAAGAAAATATATTCAGGCATCCATCCTATCATTAATTAATTCACTTATCAAATATTTATTGAGCCCCCTACTATGTGCCACGCCAGGCATTTTTTATTCATATTTTTGCACATTTATGTTAATTGAATAGGTCATTTCTTGATTTCTAGTCAATATTTATTTCAAAGGCAAGATAAGAAGTAACTCATGCTCAGTCCTAAAACTCACACTACTGAATTTCAGAGGAAAACTCCAATAGAACAGAAATCTGATCTACATTCTTAATATTTGCACAACAGTCAGGTAAGCAGCTTTCACCAATGTCTCAGGATATTCTGGGTTTGGGGGATTTGCTATATTTATTTAGAGAAACTTAAAGAGTAAAATGCATATGGTTTCAAATGTAGGAAAAGTAATAAATCAACACTTACTCTGCCCACCCTCTGTATCAAGTCTTATATTGGAAATCTCATATACAATATTCCACTTAATTCTCAGTATCGGTAGACCTATTTTACAGATAAGAAAGCTGACCCTTAGGAAGATTATATGATTGATAAAGACTGGAATTCAACCACATCTTCTAACTAGAAGTCCATTTTTTTTCTTACTAAATAAAGCAATTTCTGGAAAAATAAGAAAGCAATAATAATACTAAGAATATAATGTATTTGAGTGACCAAAACTGTTTATACCATACCTAATCTCATTAAAACCTTACAAATAGATCAAAAAATTTACAGAAGAAATTTTATCCTTATCATACATATAAGAAACTGAAGCTTAAGGAGCTTAGAAATTACTCAGATAATGTAGCTAAACACAGTCAATCCTGATTTCAAACCTAGGTCACCCTGACTTCTAAGCCAGTGACCATTAACTGTTATTCTGAACTTCATGCTTTTTTCCAGGATTCTGTCTTTTCTGATTCTGGTTTTGACTGAAAGTTTCTTAGATCTGTAACTGTTCAAAACTTTCTTCCTCAGTTATAAAACCCCATAATTTTCCTGAGCACTGGCCATCTGGAATAATATTACATTTTGGAACAACGTGTGTTCATTTACATATGCTTTTGCCAGAGATATGTACATGGAATTGCTAGGTGTTCTTTTCTGGACAACCTTGAAAGATAGTTTACATGAGCCTTTTATCTGTTTCTCCTTAGTATCTTCCTCTGTATTGGTTCTAGAAAGTAGATGTGATAGCTGAAACTCCACCAAACATTTTAAGCCCCAAGAATAAAAGCCACATTCTAGGGACAGTGGAGGAGAATGAAGAAAATGGCCTAAGAACTGGACAAATTTATAGGACTGCCAAAGGACCCCTGGACTGTCTACTCCTGCCATCTTTTCACAAAGGAGAACAAAAATGTATGTTTAGTGTTATTTTTTTCTTTTGGTCATATGAAATCAAACTTAATGCAAATCAGACAAGTGAAAACTGCTAAATATTAGAATGGCCCTGAGTTTACACCCATTTTAATTCAACAAACATTTATCGAAGAACCACTGGGTGAGCAGCACTGTGGGTGATGCTAGAGGGAATGGAGAAAAGCATGAGTTCATTATAGAAAGGAACAATTCTTTGGAGGTGAAAATAAGCAATAATTAATTAAAATATAGCAGTACTGAAGAAATGGCAATGATAATGAAGACCTGCCTCATCAGCAAATTCAGGGGACAGAATGAAGACCAACTATTTCAAAGGTCTTACTTTAAAAAAATTATGTGAGCATTAACAAATAGTGATCTAAACATGGTTTTAAAATTGTATGGTATCTCTGTTCCCATTTGTATGCCTTTAATTACACTCTCTTGCCTGATTGCTGTGGCCAGGACTTCCAGCTCTATGTAGAATATAAGTGGAGATAGTGGGCAACCTTGTCTGGTTCCAGTTCTAAGTGTGAATGCTTTCAATTTTTCCCCATTCATTATGATGTTGGCTGTGGGTTTGTCATATATGGCTTGTATCATTTTTAGGTAAGCCCCATCTATGTCTATTTTGTTGAGTGTTCTTATCATAAAAG
>NW_012154951.1:6714544-6715844 GCF_000956105.1 Propithecus coquereli | reverse complement strand
TTTCTATAGGTAGCACATGAAAAAAAAGTATTCAGGCAAATCTATATTATTAATTTGGAACCAGTTCACACTGATTTCCTTTTAGTGAGATTTAGGGACAATATGTGGCCAGAATATTACCTGATTTCATTTGTTTCTGGGAATTGTATGCATTAACACATTGAGTGCCACACTAGAAAAAAATAATTTCCATGAGGCCATGGTGTTTCATTAAGGAAATAGAAAAAAACTTCGAAAACAAAGCAATCTTTTTTAATTTAATGAAAAATTTGTTATTTTTATGGCTTCCAAGGTAGAGACGTGTGAGTTACATATGCTTCACGAGGCCCCAGGCTCAAAACTAGCTTGAATTAAATACAACTCACATGACAGTTAATGTGTTAATGGGTTCTGCTGCGAAAAAACGGTAAAGTCCATGCGATGGATGTGATGTCATCATCTGAAGTTTGGCACTTCTATCATTTTGCTGACTGCCTGCCATTGAGATGCTGGCTCTGTGTGTGTGTGTGCCAATTCTGTGTTAGAAATGGAAAATAATAAGGGAGTAGTTTGTGCAATTACTCATCTTTAATATCTCACAGCTCTATGAATATATAGCATAGAGCATATATTTATGCTTTCAGGTTCATTCACTCAAGTTGTGCTTAAAGATTTTTGAAAAGCTGCCTTGTGACAGACTGTTATTGTTATCAAATATCCATGTGTCCCTTAACTGCTCAGCATGCTCGTAGGTTGAAATCATGAGACTGAGTTCTCAAAAATAGAGGTTAGATGAGAATGTTGTAAGCCATGTCCATGCACACCCTAAAGCATCTCACCTGAACATCCAGCTCTCTCTCCTCTGGTAGTGATTAATCATAAAAACAACTTGGCTCCAGGATGAAGAGCCAACTGCTTGGTCACACAGATTATGAAGAATAAGTGTAAACCTTTGTTATGCTAATCCATTAAGATTGTGAGTTTTATTTATACAGTACCAAACAGTTTGCTGCTGAGTACTGAAATTGGCTCTTGATATAGGGTACTGCTTTAAAAGCTAAAATATATAGCATTGACTTATTGGTCAGGCTTCAAGCAGCGAGGTAACTCATATTGGCAGCTAGAAAATGGTCTTCTGTGGTAAACTGTAGACAAATATTTGGAAAACCCATGGCCCGTTTGAAATGAGGAAATGAGTCATGTGTTTTCAGAGAAAGGAAATTAAGAAGAAAAGATCAAAAACCAGAATCTTGTAGTGCCTTTTGGCTACATTTGGCAAGGTATTGAAGAAAACACATAAGATCGGGAAATATTGTCTTGA
>NW_012154951.1:6706215-6714494 GCF_000956105.1 Propithecus coquereli | reverse complement strand
AAGAAAACACATAAGATCGGGAAATATTGTCTTGAGTACAAGCAAAATTTTTTTTAAAAAAATAGAAAGATTCTTGAAAATAGACATTTAGGGCCTTGGAGGAAATAGAATTCTTATACACTGCTAGGAAGGAGAATAATTTGGTACAAATACCTTGGGAAACTGGCAATATTTTCTAATACTGAATATATGTCTGTCTACTACTCAGCATTTCCTCTCCAAGGTATGTATCTACTAGAAATGTGTATATATAGGTACACCAAAATATGTGTACAGAAATATTTATGGAAATCCTCTTCAAAATATCCAAAAACCAGAAACTACCCAAATGTTCAACATTAGAATGAATAAATATACTGTGGAATATTCACAAAATGTAATATTACATAGCAATGAACCAACTAGTATGTAAAAATATAGCCAAATAGCACAAGCATAATATTGAACCAACAAAGCCAGATTCAAGAGAACATATACAGTTGGATTCCATTTAAATACAATTCAGTAATATTAATGTACAGTATCATAAATCAACACAGTGGTTACCCTTGGAGGTGGGGTTGAGATAATGCACAGAAAAGGGCATGAGAAGGGGTTTTGGGGGGCTAGTAATGTTTTATGTGTTAACGTGAGTGCTGGTTACACAAGTGTGGTCAATTTGTGAAATATATCCAGCTGTACACTTATAATCTCAAGTTTTCTCCATGTTTATAATAATTCAATTAAAGTAAAATAAAAATAGAAAGATAGATAATTGAAAGATGTTCATATTTAGAAATCTTATTGCTTCCAGAAATGATATTGAAACATATTTGAGTAAAAAGTCCCCATAACATTTTTTAGGTAGATAGAGTATATGAAAACAAAGATAAGATTAGATATGTGGCCTTCACATTTAAACTAGATAAACTTACTTAAGAAAGCAGCAATTAAGCTCAAAGAGAGCTTTGGTGTCAATAAAGCCAAAGAAGGAGAAGGAGGTGGCGGAGGAGGAGGAAGACGATGATGATTTAAGAAGCATGTCTCAGAAAGAAGTTTGATTGTAGTTGCTGACTTGTGGACTCTCATTGAAGACAATTAGATCAGAAGCCTACTAAGTCACTGAAGAAAATATATTGTAAAAACAAACTATAAACCTCATAAGAATGAACATATCTAGAGCCCAGATCTTGGTTTTTAAATACTATTCTCCACTGAAAGAACAAGAGTTTATTGCAATAAGTGTTATCAATACTGGGGCAGGAAGAATATAATTTGAGCACGAGACATCATTTGCCATAAACTCCCACCTCTACTCCAGATTTGGCCAAAATGCATAGTAGCAAAGGAAGAACTCAGAGATTAAAGCCAGGTACTACTGGGATAAAGGAAAACAAAACTTCCTCCAAGAAACTAGGAATAGGTTTCCCTGCATGTTCCCTATTCTTCCGTTTTCAAATGGGAGGGTTTGTTGTGGTTAGCATGTCTTGCTCCATCAGTACATAAATATATATTTGTTGCGTATATTGCAAATAAGAGGAAAGAGACATCATGTTTCTCTTTTAGTTCATAAGTCAATGGATTAAGAGGAGAAACACATTTCACAAGATGATGATGCCAATGAAAATGATTTTGAACCACCCAGAAGATCTTGATATTAGACTAGAAAGAGTGACTGTATAGAAAGAAAAAGTGATTTATGTACATATAAATCAAAAGGAAGGACTGTAACAGAAACTGCCAGTTCAAATGCTTGTGTGCTTATTGATATTTCCTACCTTCTTTCTACTTAATAAAGACCATGTGCCTATGTTTCAGACAAAGAGATGAAGGTAGAAGTGGTGTAACCTATGACCAGATGTGCCCCATGAAACACCCGACATGCCCCCCTGCCTCTCTACTCCCCTGCTGTGGTTACACAGAGATCACATCTAGATAGCCTTACTACAAGATAGAAGCAGCCCCCATCTGTGAGTCACTGCTTGGAGGACAGCCATGTAGAGAGGCTCACAACCAGCAATGGAATGTAATGCAAATAAAAAATTAACTTCTGTGATATCAAGTCACTGAGAATGTGAAGTTTGTTGTGGCAGCTAATGTCAATTACTGTAATGATATTCACCTTGAAGTGATGCAAAGATGAATCAGGCAGACGTTGCACCCAAAGGTATTTTGCCTATTGGGAAAGACAAGATATGTATTATGGTAGCCTAAGGGTGGCTAAAGTTTTTGGTTCTCCTACTGTTAAAGGATAAGTCAAATTCCCCTCATTCTGAATCTAGAGTAGCTTTCTTAGCTAGCCTTAATAACAGAATGTGGAAGAAGTGACTTGTGATGTCATGTAATAAGAAAGTTTTTGGTTCTACTTGGGCTTTTCAGTGGGATCATCTTTGAAGCCCTAAACAGCTTTGTAGGAATTTCAATTCACCTGAGGACACCATGCTATAAGGAAGCCCAAGCTAGCCTCATGGAGAGGCTATGTAGAGAGAGAGAGTAGTTGCTTGGTTGGTCCCTGGGATTTTCAGCTCCTGGGCATTTTAGCCATCTCAACCAAGTCTTGAGGCATTTTTATGCCCTGATCAAATTCCTATTAACAAAATTATGAAACATAAAATTATTGCTGTTTTAAGACATTAAGCTTTGAGGTAGTGTTTTAGACAACAATAGCTATCTAAAAAGACACATTAAATAGGAATATAAATATTATTTTAGTATAAATGTATGGATTGATGGATATGTGTGTGCTTGTGTATGTGTGTTACACACACAAGGTCGAAAGTAAAATGGACTATAGGTAGAAAATAAGAAAGTCATAAAGTATAAACGCAGTGCCAGAGGAACACAAAGAAAGAAGAAATCACTTCCAGAGTTAGAATTATTAGGGGAAGGACTATTCCTAGACTATCAGCACCCTGTGAACAGGGCTGAGTTCATCTGATTCACTAGTGTATCTGTCACACCTGCCACCATGCTTGTCACGTGATAGATGCCTATGAACGTTCTTAAATTAATAGAATAAATAAACTGATGCTGTTGCACTTTTAAAAGAATTTTGAAGGAAAGGCTAGATTTGTTCATGGGAAGAGTGATGGCAGTGGACGATAGTTGAACACCGCAGGCCAGTGAATCAGCGTGATGGTCCTGCGACACAGGGAGAAGTATGCATGGAGAACACAAAGGAAAGCAAGGAGCGATCTGATACACATCAGAGTGCAAAAATAGTGAGAGGTGGAGTATAGAAATAGCTTTAAAAGGGGACCCCCAAATTTGTACTTCACTTAGCAGGCATTGAAAAAATATTCATTTTCTGATAAAGTGTAGTATCATCATAAGAACTCTTTGTTAGGAAGAAGGATATATTAAAGGAATCTAAGACAGACTGGCTAATCATTTGCAGGCATCAGAAATCTAGAAATAAGGTTTAAGCAGCAATGTGAGAAATTCTAGTTAAAAACAAGACGAGTAATTAGCAATGAGAATCAGTTACTGAGGGGATATTCACAATCCTCTTCATCCAATAATGTTGAAATAGAAAATATTTGATAACATTTCATGTCCTTTGCAAATATATAACTCTAGAGTGTTATGACAATTCCTAGGGACATATTTAACTTGGCAATATTTTGGCTCTTTTTATGCAAATACTTAAAATATCACGGAAATGTGTAGGCACTCTCTCAGTGTGCTGCATGTTAGTAAAACTGGCAGTGCAGTGTCTGAGTATCGCTTTCTCCTTCCAGGGAAATGTGGGCATTTCTGTAGCAACAACAATAAACTGAGAGCTTTATTTATGAGCCTGAGTATGCAGTAGATTGCAAAAGGGGGAAGCTGACTATCTATACTGTCATCTCTGCTGTTCGGTATGCTATATTAAGCCCCATATGTAATGAGGAGTGGAGCAATAATTAAATCACTGGAGTGTCACTTTTCTCTTTCTGCAGCATTGCTTCTGCGGGCAGACTCGGAAGAAAAGTCTGTTCTGAGGCTACAGGCAGCTTAATGATTTTTTTTTTCCTTCCAAGATCATTATTTGGAGAAACCAGGACTGTAATTTAAGTTACTGTATATTTTTTCTTAATAACTGAAATATATTATCAAGTAATTATAAGATCTAAAACTTGAAGATTGCGTATATTTTTAGAATGGTATCAGAGACGGGCAACCTAATTTTTATTAACAAAGATGCTGTCACTTAAGTGTATCAATATGAGTGTGTGCTTTTAAAAAGCTAGATTCTGGGAGGCATACACAAAATCTCTAATGACAATTTCGGGATATCCTTTAAAAATTGGAAAAATGTGTAGAAGTGAAGCACACACCACAGTAATTGTTTATATTAAAATAAATATAATAATTATCAGACCAAGCCATTTCACATAGTAAAGGCCTGTAGAAAAATATGTAGAGTTAATCACTCTCAATTTTAAAACTAAAACACATAGAAAGAGAGAGAGAGAAACAACGATATTGTGAGGGAAAATAGTACATGCCAGGAAACAACACATAAATAATGGATCATTAGTAGAGAGTAGTTGGAAAGGATCACCTTTTGTTTCTTTTTTCTAAATCAATTACTAGGTTACTGTTCTTTTTACAGTCTTGCTTTGGAATCCGTATTTTAGAAAGCCTATACCTGACAGTCTGTAGCACACAAAAGACTTGGAGTGAATAAACTCCTGCGTGCATAATCTATTTTTACAGCCAGGGCTGTTTTCTACAGAGTTACATAATATTCACATGGCCCCATCACAAACACCTGCACATATATAATACATGAAAAATAAGAAACTAAATTATCTTCTCTTTTTACTTTTTCTTTCTTTTTTTTTTTTTTTAACAACTTCAGGAGCTTGACCTATTATTTCATTTATCTCTTCTTCCAGTCCTCTTTTGCTTCTCTGTTTTGTCACGTTTTCCTTTTTAGTAGGAGAAAAGAGAGTAGTGCACAGCTATCCTAGAGGCACTTTTTTATTGTTGTTGTTTTGAAAAATCTTTTTTCCTGCAGTGAAGGCAGCACTTATTAATCTTTTCCTCCTCTTGGTCTCAATGGTTCTCTTTCTCTTCTGCTCTTCCCCTTGGAAACCTGCAGGTGGTAAAAATTCTTTCTTTCTTCCAGGTGTCTGTGCTCTGTTGGGAATTAGCAAAAGTGCTGGATTTTATGCTGATCTCCCCTGTGCAAAGGCGAAAAAAATACATCAGTGGAACCGAGTTTGCTCTGAAGAGCCAATATATGTTGAAGCATCTTTCAAATTCTAGGTCAGCAGCAAACAGCAAAGAAAGCTTTCTTCATAAGGAAGTCTCATGTTCTGCCTAATTATTCTCAGTTTCAAAAAAGGAGCTGCTGTCAAACCACTTTGTTAAAGTAGTTAAGTTTAATGAGTTTCATTCCCATGGCGTGCCTTGGTTTCTAAAGTTTTCCAAGCCTGAACCAATTGTCTAAACAGTTATCTTTTTTGAATAATGATCATTTGGTAAAAGCTGGGCACAGGGGAAAGTCCTACTTCACTTCTGAGGGCTTCCCTACCCCTCTAATAATGATTATAAAATGACGATCCCCAGGGTAAGTTTGATGGAGTCAGGGTGGGCTTATTTTTTCCTTGATAAGTTTTGAAAGAGACAGTGGCCCATGTTTTACTGCTGATTATAACAAGAGAAAATGTAGGGGATAGTATCTGTGAGGAGGGACTATAGATGGAGAAGAAAAGGAACAGAATTTGTGAGGGCAGAAAATTGTTTCAGCCCCAGTTCTGGTGCTTACCAACTGTGAAATTTTGTTAAATTAGTAATGGTTTTTCAAATTCAGTTTTCTTATATGTAAGATGAGAAAACTAACAATTCTTACATTGTTTGATTTTTGTGCAGATTAAATGGTATAATATATGTAAAAGATATTTTAATATTGGCGTGTGGTAAACAGTATGCATTAGTTGTTATTATTATCTTCCCCATAATCGTGATTATCATTTCGAGAATCTTGCAGAATATTAGAATATTAAAAAAACTGTGATCATTAGGTCACAGGTTGATATTTAATTAGTGATAAAATAGAGAACCTGCAAAGATAAACGACTAGACCAAGATCACACAGTTAATTGGCAGACATTAGACCAAGATCTCAGGTCTCTTGCTTTCTTTTCTGGTGATCTTTGAGGAGGATTTAAATAAAACAATAATAGCTCATGCACAGTGTTAAGATCAAGTTTATCAGTTAGTAAATATTCGCTATTAGATTGATTTATTGGCCATTTCGTCCTGACAAAATGACGATGCATTAGTCATTTTGTTACAATATTAAAGTCCTGGAATCATTAGATGGTTAAAGATGTTCCAAAGTCACAGCACAGAGCAATCAAGTAGCCAATTCAGTCAAGTTTGACCATGTCAAACTTGTACTCTGTGTCTCAGCACACAAATCGGCATGGTAACAAATGGAGATTCACTTTTAAGTTATTCCTGCGAAGATAATCAGTTAAACACAACCAAACAACTAGTGAGTCATCAACTGGTAACCTACTAATTCCTAAATAGCCTACTGTCTAAATGACTTCATTAATCTTTTTCTCCTAATTTGTTGTCTGTGTATGCTTATGTTTGTGTGCCAATGTGTGTATGCAGAAGTAAAAATAACTTCTATCTCCTTGACAGAGTTGCATCTATATGACATGTTTAATAATGTTTTCTAGAATAACAGAAATAATTTTACCTGACATATCTAGGGAATGACATTGCTAGTTGATGAGCAATTATATGCAATCATAGTATATTTTCTCTATGATGATATCCTTGCAACCTCTCTTAAGAACTTATGAAACAAATATTTAGAAATAAATGCCAGATCCTGGTAGACTCTAAATTATTCTTTACCAATATCTGAATAACTATATTAATAGACCACCAAACAGATAAACTTTGGTTTTCTATTTTGTACTTCAATGTGTATTGAAAACAAGAAAATCTCTCATGTACTTTAAAGCTTGCTTCCCATTATCAATATAAAAATAATAAATACGGTACTCCCATCTGTATAACTCCACAGCTAATATGCTTTTTGTTACACCACACCATCTCTCATGTTATTGTGGAGAGTTGGGACAAAAAATAGACCCTGGAGTTGGCCCTGTAAGTGAAAATATGGCCCTGGGACTTCAAGTTCCCACCAGCAAGCAATTCATAAACAGTATGGTAATAAGTTAACTGCAACATAGACAAGGTTCCCAGAGTAAGCCACTTCCATTCCCATTACTCAGAACTAAACTAACTGAATGTCCTTTCTGCACCTCCAAACATATTTTGACTATCCCAGAACAAGATACAATTTCTAGTACAATTCAAAAATGTCACAGAAATATAATGGAAAAGAACAAAATTCTCAATTTAAGTTCACAGCTGTCTAAACTGGGGACAAAGGATCTAATTTATAAACATCAGTCTCTCCCAGCCCATCACTGCTCCCTCCCCAAATAAAAGAATATTCACTGACTGGAAATGTGTTTGAGAACACTGTTGGTTTAGATACGAACATTGTATGTGCATGGAACATAGAAACTCACACTTCCATAGAACTGTGCTAATTTCATTTTCATTGTTTCAGTAGAGGTGAAGTACTATATGCTCCTAGTAAATACCTTCAACTGTTTTTCTTTAAAAGATAACTCTAGTTATCTTTCAGCTATGGCATTATTAGCATGGTAGTGAACACCATGGACTTTGCAGTGAGATAACCTCGTTTTCAGATTCTTGCTCCATCGCTCTGTGGCTGAAAGAACTTATTCACTCTCAACTTGCTTGGTTTCCTCACCTGTACAGTACTGATAGCAATGATTCCTCCACAGTTTTGTTTTGTTTTTTTTCATTTCAATCACTTCATTCAACAACTTATTTTTGAATGTGTGCCAGGGAAATAATGTCCAGACAAATGGGCAGCCTCTGTCCACATAGAACTAGTCTAGTAGTTTAGCACAAGGATTAAATTAATGTATATACAGTGCCCAATGCAATACCTGCCCCATAGCAGGCTCTGATTAGTAGTTACTGTAGTTACTTATTATAGTGAGTGTCACTTCGTGTACCAGGCAGGGTGTTTGGCTCCACTTTGTCATCTTTTGAATCCTCGACTTGAGCCTATAGAAGTGTTTTTGTCTCTGTTTTACAGAACACCGAAGTTTAGAGAAATTACCTCCCTAAAGTTATACAAAAAGAAATTTTGGAGTTAGCCTTCAAACACGGGTCTGTTTAATATCATACAAGTATATAATCAAATTCGTCTGGCCTAAAAAGAAAGTATCATCCATGTGGGAAAA
>NW_012154951.1:6679571-6705770 GCF_000956105.1 Propithecus coquereli | reverse complement strand
GGCAAGACTTTAAAGAGCCTGATTAACAACAGGCAGAGTCTTCCAGTGTCACTGCAGTGGCCAACTGTACCTGGCCAATTGGCCAGATAAATATTATGAAAATATCAATTGAATCACATGTATACTTATTTTAACATCTTAAATTATATAAACTTACATAAGACACTATTGATTTCATGAATATTATTATCTAGACAAGGTTAATGATGACTTTGTTCATATTTCAATTAAAAATATAGCATTTAAATAGACACTTCTGAATCTTCCCTTCACCATATTATCTGTCTTTGTGCATCTGGTTCCATATTTGGCTTTAAACTCAGTTACTAGAAGAAACGTCCCATTTCTTCTCAAAGCTGACCTTGCCTCTTGTGCTCTGGGTCCCATTCAGCCATTTAAAATGTCCATATTCCACAATTACAGCTACCTTGTCTTCATTTCTCTCTGCCTGCAGGATATTCTAAAAACTATACATACTTTTTATTTCCAATCTTGAGAAAATAAAATCATCTTTAACTTGAGAGTTCTAGATTTGGCAAATAAAAATACAGTGATACACATGGGACATGCTTACCCTAAAAAATAAAAGGCATTCATTGATTATTGAAAATTTAAATTTAACTTAGCATTCTGTACTTTATCTGGTAGCCTTGCTGGTAAACTCACATTTGCAGTGAAACTTTTTTTAAAGTTAAAAAGAAAAATATCTTTAAAGCTAAAAGAAAAACTTTTATTGCTATCTCCACTCCATCTCATATTTTATCTGCACCCCTCACCAGACAGACAAACAGATCTCATGCTCAAACATTCCAGTGAAGCAACTTTGCTCAAGACCACCGGAGACACAAATGTGATTGAATCTAGTTATCACTTTTCTGTTCTAATTTAATTGACCATATCCTCCTTCTTGAAACATTTTCTTGTCTAACCTTTTTGACACTTTCCAGGTTTTCAGTTATTTTACCTGTTCTATTGACTGTGATTTTCTATTTTCTTTGCAGGTACCTTTTCAGATATTCAGTCTCTATTTTTGGAAAATACTAACATAGGGCATTATTCTAGGATCCCTTACATTTTCAGTGAATAAATTCTCTTTAAGTCACTGTTTTCAAACTTGTGACACTATATATCCTCTGGATGCCAAAGACTCCAAAAGCAGAATTCCAAGCCCTAACGTAGCTTGGAACTCCAGACTCCAACACATTCATCTGTTTATGTGACATATCCATGTAGATGTTCATTAGGCAATTCAACTAACACTACCAAAAAGAACTCTTGATTCGCGCCCCCCCAAATGTTTTTTCTCTAGTCTTTTTCATCCCAGCAAGAGGCACAAAAGCTACCAACTCACTCAAATAAAATACTTAGAAATCCTGGATTCCCTCTTTTCCTTAACTAGTGTTAAATTTATCAGAAAACCCTGTCTTGAGATCAAACCCCTATCCCAAATTGGTCCACTTCACTCCATCTTCATTTCTAAAACCCTAATCCAAGCAATATCATATCTCACTGCAATTCCACCCTAATGGCTCTCCCTATTATAGTGTAATGGGTAAGAGCACAGGCTAAATTAAATGTAATAAAATTCAAGTCCTTTTTGTATGTGACAGTTATGCTAAAAATCAGAAAATGCAGAGGTTACACACAACACCTTTTATAAGTTCAATGTGCAATTGCTTTCAAGGTTAAGATGGTTGTGTTATTATTTGGAAGGTACTTAATCATTTACATTTACCAATCACCTTTTAATTTTAAGTTATGATTAAATACGGAAATATAAAATGGCATCATTTCTAGATTCATGGTGTTTTAAATTAATTTAGTTTAAATTAAATACATTTATACACTTTGGTTTAAATTAAATAAATGTAAGCAATAACTCAGCAAACACAAATGAAAATATAGGAAAGTAAAAAAATATAATTGTGGGCTACTAGGCTAAAATAGCAGACTTAAAGCATCCCACGCACGTCACTCTCCAGGAGAGGACTGAAAGTTGCAAGTAGATGCCCACCTGCAGATGAACCTTGGAGATAGTATCGTAAATCACCAGAGAGACAATAGGAGACACACAGAGTGAAGGAGAGGGAGACAGGGTGATCCACTCAGCAAGATCAGGAGGTACCTGGAGGAGGCGTCCACACAAGGGAAAAGATAGGAGAGAACCCAGACCTTCCACATCCCCACACAGACTCTGCAACCCAAGCTGCAAGGGAGCCTCCACCACCAGTGCAGGCCTCAGGACTGGTCAGGGAGCTGCTTGGAAACTTCAGTGATACTGCACCAGGGAATAGGCACAGCAAGGACCCAGTGGCTTTCATTCTCAGGTTGCTGCTACTGATATCATTCTGAGCTCTTGGGTCCAGAGCACCAGGTCTACACAGTGCTTGGTTTTGCTGCAACTACCCCTGCAATGCTCCTGTTGGACTGGGGAGTGAGTGTGGAGAGCAGATGTTCTTGTGTGCCCCATCACTGGGAGCCAAGTACCCCTCACCCCATGCGGGATTTGAACAGAACAGGTGCTGCTGATGCCACCTGAGAAAGCCTGCAATGACTGCCTCAGTGGGACCTGCCACAGGGAGAGAGCCCCAGCCCCACCCCTGAGGCTCCTGTACCACCACCGGGCCCCATGTCCCCACCCATAGGGCACCCCTTTGCCATCTGGTCGGTCCCACCCTTGCAGTCTGACACTCCACCATGGATCCACTAGCCACATGCCACCCTTGCACCTGTACTCAGGTGGAGCAAACACCCGCAGCCCTGACACCCACTACCTCTGCCTAGATAGTCTCATCCAGCTGCCATTGCTACTGCAATTTTGATTTGACTCTCAGCTTGACTGTTATTGGTGTATAGGAATGCTACTGATTTGCATGCATTGATTTTGTAACATAAGACTTTGTTGAATTTAATTATCAATTCCAGGAGTCTCTTGGTGGAGTCTTTGGGGTTTTCTAGATATAAGATCGTACCATGAGCAAAAAGCAATAATTTGGCCTTCTCTTTTCTGGTTTGGATATCCTTTATTTCTCTCTCTTGCCTGATTTCTCTGGCCAGGACTTCCAGCACTATCCCCCTGAACGCATCTGATCTCATCCTTGAGATTTTAAGAAGTGTTCCATGCAGAAAGGTCTGCAGTCAAATAGATTTCTAAAGCAGCCTACCATTATCCCTCTCTTGGGTACTTTTATTGCATATTACAAGTTTTGAAGAGTTTCTAAGAAAGTATTAAACAGACAAAAGTGATTATATTTCTTAAGCCAGAAATATTAATCAGGAGACATATTTTTCTTTTAAATTGTGGATATGGAGTTAGAATCAGATTCAAAAGTGGAGGAATGGCATTCTGAAATAAATCAATGGAGTGGAAGCCATAATATACTTTTAGGCAATAAAAACAATAATAATAATGAAATAATAATAATAATTACCCAAATACATTGATTATTTATGCCTAATGAGCTCTGATCCGAGAGGATGTTATGTGTTGTTATGTGTTCTAAGACCTTGCATCTCAGGGTGTGTCTTTACCACCTTCCTCACCAAAAAGCCTGTTATAAATGCAGATTATCAAGCTTTACCTAGACCTATCGAGACCTATGGAATCTGAATCTACATTTTAACATAACATCCAGGTGATTCATATATTCATCAATATTTGAGCAGCACTGGCTAAAGTAGATCTTTCTTAGGTTGGAATAAACAGAATCACCAGGAGTGGTGTTCGAAAATGCATGTTCCTGGGCTGTATCTTCAAAGGATTTTAATTCATCATGCCTGGAGTTGGACAAAGCCATTAGCATTTTCAACATGGCTCAGGTGATTTCAAAGTAGGTGATGACCAGGATATATTTTCACAGTGCATTCTGTTTAATGCTTCATTAGTGTTTGGGTGTGGGAAGACAGACAGATTCAGGTGTCCTGAATTCCTAGGTATTCAAATTACTTTGATGCCATCATCATTGGAAAGAAGTTTTTCAGTTCCACCATCCCGGGTGGCCCATGAGATCTCTCATTTCCTTTCATGGTTTTAATGACAATCTATATGCCAGCCACTCCCAAATCTCTGTTTAGATCATTCTTCCAAGCCTTAGATTTCTACATTGAATCACCTACCAAACTACTTTCACGGTAGGGGCCCCACAAACTCAGTTCTTCATTGTACTTCCTGTCTCTTTTGATGCACCACCCTTGGTAATGAAAGTGTGAAACTGGAAGTCATAACAGACCTTCCTCTCCCTGTTGTACACCCTCCCCACACAAGTGCCCAATCTTACTGATTTGACTCTCTAACAGTTTCACAAATTCATTTACTTTTTTTACATTTCTTCTTTTTTAACTTACACCTCATTTCTCCACTTGATAACTTCAAAACTTTTCTAATTGGCCTCCTTTACTCCAATCTTATTATGCTTGAATTTATTCACCCTAAAATAGCCAGAGAGCTAGTTACACATCAAAAACAACTGTCCCTTTTCTCATATAAAATCTCTTAAAGCTTATTATTGTTCTTGAGCTATAGCGGAAACTTCCTAACGGGTGCACCCAGCCTCTATGAGCTGACTCTAGCAATCTTTTTTACCACTCAAAGCTACCCACTTTACCATCCAGCAGCACTGAACAGCGTGTGATTTTTGCATCTGCAAGGTTGTTAGCCAGTGCCTCTTCTCATACACTTTTAAACTTAAAACTCCACCCTTACACATATTTGTCTTTTTATTTCTTTAAAAGACAAATCTAAGTATCAACTCCTTCTCAAATCTCTCCTGACTTGGTTTTGAAACTCTGCTCTTTGAACTTTTAAACCATATTTTACTAAAACAGCCAAACAGTCATACAATCACCCTGGAGATTAGATCCAGGTTCTGCCACTTACTAGCTGTGTAAACAGTTGAAATATAATTAATCATATTAGTTGTCCAAATAATTAACAATTTACTTCACTATCTATGGCCTTTAATTTCTTCTTGTGGAATGGGGAGACAGAAACATACCTCAGAGATATTGCAGGTTTGGTTCCAGATCATCACGATAAATCAAATATCATGATTAAGAAGGCACACAAATTTTTTGTTTCCCAATGCATATAAAAATTATATTTACACTATACTGCAGTCTACAAATTGTGCAAAAGCGATATGTCTAAGAAAACAACATATATACCTTAACTAAAAGATACCTTATTTCTAAAAATGCTAATGACCAGCTGAGCCTTTAGGGAGTCATAATCTTTTTGCTGGTGGAGGGTCTCGCCTTGCTGTTGATGGTTGCTGACTGATCGGGGTTGTAGTTGCTGAAGGTTAGGGTCACTGTGACAATTTCTAAAAATAATACAACAATGAAGTTTGCCCCACTGATTGACTCTTTCTTTCACAAAAGTTCTCTCTGTAGCATGCAATGCTGTTTGGTAGCATTTCTGCCACAGTAGAACTTCTATAAAAATTGGAGTCGATCCACTTAAAACCTACTGCTGCTTCATCAACTAAGCTTATGTAATATTATAAATCCTTTATTGTCGTTTAAACAATGTTTACAACATCTTCACCAAGAATAGTTTCTATCTCAAGAAACCACTTTATTTACTCACGTGTAAGAAGTAACTCCTCATCCATTCAAATTTTATCATGAGATTGCAGCAATTCAGGGCATCTCCAGGCTGCATTTCTAATTTTAGTTCCCTTGCTATTTGCACCACATCTGCAGTTACTGTCTCCACTGAAGTCTTCAACCCCTCAAAGTCATCCACAAGAGTTAGAATCAACTTCTTCCAAACTCCTGTTAATGTAGTTATTTTGACCTACTACCATGAATTACAGATGTTCCTAATGGCATCTAGTATGGTGAATCCTTTCCAGAAAGTTTTCAATTTACTTTGTCCAGATTTATCAGAGGAATAACTACTATGAAAGCTATAGCTTTATGCAATGCATTTCTCACAAAATAAAATTTGAAAATCAAAATTATTTATGGATCCATGGGCTGCAGAATGGATGTTATGTTAGCAGGCATGAAACAATATTAATCTCCTTGCACATTTCCATCAGAGCTCTTGGGTGACCAGGTGTATTGTCAATGATCAGTAATATTAACATTTTGAAAGGAATACTTTTTTCCTGGGCAGTAGGTCTCAACAATAAGCTTAAAATATTCACTAAACCATACTGTAAACAGATATGTTGTCACCTAGGCTTTGTTTTTCCATTTATAGAATACAGGCAGAATAATTTTGGCATAATTCTTAAGAGAGCCAGTATTTTCAGAATGTTCAATGAGCATTGGCTTCAACATAAACTCACCAGTTGCATTAACCCTTAACAAGACAGTCAACCTGTCCTTTGAATCTCTGCAGCGAGACATTGATTTTTCCTCTCGAGTAATTAAAGTCCTAGAGGACATCTTCTTCTAATACAAGACGATTTTGCCTACATTTCACCTTGCACTCTTTGTTATAAAGATGGCTTCTTTCTTTAAATCTCATAAACCAACCTCTGCTAACTTCCAGCTTTTCTTCTGCAGCTTCTTCCCCTCTCTCAGCAATCATAGAATTGAAAAGAGTTAGGGGCTTGTTCTGGAATAAGTTTCAGCTTAAGGGAATGTTCTGGCTGCTTTGATTTTCTATTCGGATCATCAAAACTTTGTTCATATCACCATCAAGGCTGTTTTGCTTTCTCATCATTTGTGTTTCACTGGATTAGCATTTTTAACTTCCTTCAAGAATTTTTCCTTTGCATTCACTGTTGCGAACTGTGTGTCATGTGA
Organism: Propithecus coquereli; assembly: GCF_000956105.1. Taxonomy (NCBI): domain Eukaryota; kingdom Metazoa; phylum Chordata; class Mammalia; order Primates; family Indriidae; genus Propithecus; species Propithecus coquereli. Next base: position 6,699,011 of record NW_012154951.1, on the reverse strand, counting down.
GTCCTAGCTTTCCTCCTATCTCAGCTGTCGACATGCCTTCCTTATTAAACTTAATTATTTCTCATTTTAATTTACAGTAAAAGTTAAGCAACCCTTCCTTTCGTTTGAACACTTAGAGGCCATCGTAATGTTATTAACTGGCCTAATTTCAATATTGTGTTTCAGGGAGTAGGAAAGTCCAAGGAGAGGGAGAGACATGAGGGAACCACCAGTTGGTGGAGCAGTCAGAACACATACAACATTTATCTTTGCCGTCTTCTGTGGGCGTGGTTTGTAGCACCCCAAAACAATTACAATGGTAACATCGAAGATTACTGATCACAGATCACCATGACAGATATAATAATAATGAAAAAGTTTGAATTATCAAAATGTGACACAGAGACACAAAGTGAGCACATGCTGTTGAAATGAAATCAATAGACTTGCTTGACATAAGGTTGTCACAAACCTTCAATTTGTAAAAAATGCAATATCTGCAAAGCATGATAAAGAGAAGGTAAATGAAGCAAATCACAATAAAAGGAGGTAAGCCTGTACTAGGGCCTCCAGCTAGATTTACTGTGAAGAATCAATGACATAATGAATATAAATGCAATTAGGTCTTTTTCCAGGACTAAATATGCAATAAATACAAAATGATGCCATTATATTATCAATATAATTTTATGAAAATCATCTGCTTGAGTGCTGGGTTCTGTATCTCCATATCTCTTTTGACTAAGTGTCCTCTCTCTCTTTCCCCTCTCTCTTTCTGTTGGTCTCTTTTCCCACATTTAGTTCAGGATAGATACATACGAAGTGCTCAGTAAATGTGTGTTACTCCAATTAAATAAGAACATCCCCAAGCCTCAAAACGCAAAATATACCGTGCTGGAAGTCAGAAGATTTCAGGAAATTAATGATGGATTTTAAGTAAATTTTAATCCTATTGATGATTAAATTAAGACAGTTACACAGTATTCGCACTCACATGAACATGGTGTATTCAAAGTTTATTTTCATGGCTGTATAAGAAAAAATTATAAACTACATTTCATTTAAAATATACGCCAATTTACTTGATATTCATAGGATAGAAACTTATCTGTTCAGCTTATTTCGATTAAGGGACTTCTCCAAAACGCAGGTAATAAATAAGAGCTAAGCTGATCTCTGCATCTCAGATTCTTGCTTCTGTATCAGACTGCAGCCACTACCTCAATTCCGCCATTGTTAGTCAAATATATCCAAGTTTATCTTCTTAGAATTTTGGTATACTTGGTAAGTATACCAGCCAAGTCAATACAATAATTATATTTCATGTACTATGAGTGTTCATTTTTACCTCAAATAAAAACGCAATGTGAGAAAATTGCTAATTTGTTTCTTATTCACTCAAAAGAAAATATGTACTTCAAATAGTTATTTTCAATGTTGTGAAGTATCCCAGCCCTAATGCGTATCTCTACAATTCCCAACTCCCATATTTTTGGTAATTAATATATCACTAACGTGTGAGTAATTTCAGAATGACATTTTTTTCCACCACTCCCCACTCAGAGCCATGAACATCCCCTACATATAAAAATCAGTTACCAGAACAACAGCAACAAAAATTCATCTTAGGCTAGGTGTGGTGGCTCATGGCTGTAATCCTAGCACTTTGGGAGGCCAAGGCAGGAGAATCACTTGAAGCTAGGAGTTTGAGACCAGCCTGGGCAATACAGGAAGACCCCATATCTACAAAAATAAGAAAAAAAGTAGCCAAGCATGGTGGTATGTGTCTGTAGTCCAAGCTGCTCAGGAAGCTGCAGGAGGAGGAGCACTTGAGCCCAGTAGTTGGAGTCTGCCAGAAGCTATGATCACACCACTGAACTCCAGACTGGGTGACAGAGTGAGACACTTTCTCAAAAGAAAAAAAAAAAAAAAAGAGCATCTTAGTTTTTCTACAGAGTTTGAAATTCATCCAATTTTTCCAACTTTTCACTGGTTCTTGGGTTGAAAGAGTATGAAAGACAGGAAATCCTTTAAAATATAAAGCAGATTCTCCTTCAATCGTAGTTTGTTATTAAATCCTGAACATCTACTGCTTGATCTCCAGACAATTTGCTTTCATATTTCTCTCTTTGCCGAGAATCACTGAAACCCTGCAGGTGATCGTATGCAAAGATTCACACAATTGGTGCCCCCAGGAAAACTCAGCACAATCTCACTACCCTGCTTGGGCACAGAAAACTTCATCAGGGAAATCCATGAAACCATAATCAAAGTCTTCCTATTTTGTAGATATATGATGTTACAAGGATGGCTTAGAACATAATCCCCAAAACATTGCAAGATATATGGAAAGCAATGATTAGAAGCACCAACTAAAATATGCTCTCCCACTGATAAGGTTATGACCCTGCCATGAGATGGATATCATTAAAAAATTCTTTTCAGTATTTTACCCAAACTGAGCCTGAGAGGATTTGTAACCATTTTAAGTCCAAAGATCTCTATAAAATCCTCAAATATATCTACTCAGAAAGTCATTAAATGTAAAATGGAGAAATAAGACATTGCTTGGTATAGTGAGCTGAATTTAGGGCCGGTGACATATTTTGACCTTTGGAGGCTTTTTGTCTCAAAGTTCAGTTAGTTCTTTTCCTGAAGCATTTGAAATACATCCAGTCTTTAACACGAAATGGCATTTTCAGAGTTGGATTTTTGAATTATTATTATTCATTTACTTAAGCAATTTAAACCTCAAATGTTGAATAATTTTAGAATTCATTTTTTTTCCAAACTGGTTTTTCATACTTAGAAATAAAAGTATAATTATAGCTTCAAATGACTAGCCAATGACAAGTGTAGGATCTCGTAAACTTAATGCTGTGATGGGTAGAAGACAAAGTCAACGTTTATGTGAGCTTAATCACACGACATTTGTGGTAATAATGCCTTCAGTTTATGTTATTGGTTTTTGTTGTTTTCTAGATACATCTCTGACCTGCAAACTTTGGACCTACAAGCTATAGTGTGTATTCTAAGATATATACTATATATGTGTCATTATATTACAAACAAATTTATTAAATAAAACAGCCTCCACACACCCTAAAACTCCCTCTCACATTCAACCAGTTTTTTTAATAATTGTTTCATAGTAATTTTTTTTATAAAATCAAGATAGCATTGATGTTTTATTATAACAAAACAATGTATCAATGATTTTATTCATGGTTTTCATAAAATGTGGTAGAAATTTTTTAACCTTTTATAATAGTAGACATAAATGTGTTATTCTGCTAGCATGTCAAATCTTAAGTATTATTAATATAGATATTTCATTATTTCACTCTGTCTTTCTGTAACTTTAATGACCCTCATTGTGCAAAGAAAAAAGTCAAAAATTATTTATTTCTCATTTTAGAATAATTTTCAGGTGACAGTTTCAGTTTGTTCTTAAAAGTTTTTTCACATGAAACGTATTTTAAACTTTTGTTGCCTATGAAAATAAGTAAATCATCATTTCATCATTTGTATTTTCTTTTCTGCAGCATAATATTATAAGATATGGTTAAAAGGAGAAAAGTTAGCTCTTTTACTGCCTATCATCTATGACTTCCTGCTGCTACTGTAGACATATATATATATGTAAATTCATTTTTGAAATATGGTGTAACTCTTCTTGCAGAATTCATAAATTGAGTTGTTACTCTTGGAATTAGTGATTTAAAAAATGATTATGTAAAATTAAACTCCAGCCTTTTTAGAAAATGGATCTGCTTGTAATACTATCATTCCAATGGTCATCATAGGTTGATTAAATACAGAAGAAAACTTTTATCCAGAATAGAACTATTTTATTTGTGTTTGTGTTCTTGTATGTGAAAATTTTGATGTAGGAGGGATTTCAATCCAGGAATTTTAAAAGTAACTATCAAGCCAATTACAGTAATAACATTGCAATTTTAATTCACAATAATGCTAATGAATGTCAGTCTAGACAGAGCAAACACTTGATGGAGAAAAAGAAAGTTCAGTCTAATACTCAATCACCCATTAACCTCTTCGCTGAAACTGTCTACAGGATGAATAGAGCCTCTTATCCAATATATGTCCCATCACCACAGAGCTCTACTCTGCTTTGTACTTGGTCACACAGACATATTTTAATGGGTAATGTATAGGGAGTTTAAGAATGATGGCCTGGAAACTAAAATTCCTTTCTAGTAACTGATGGAGCAAAATGAAATTCAGAAATTGATATGCTGCTTCTTTAATAATGAAAAAGATTTTGGACATGGGGCTTCAATTGAAACTAAAATTATGGACCTCATTTAGCTACAAATAATGTTCAGATTAACCATACGTTATAATTTTGGGGTGTCTTGAACATATTTTAAAAATCAACTTATAGTTATTTAGATCTATTACTCTAATTTGCATGAAAACTTGCTGATTTTCTGAAAGAGTTTACTGTTAATTTATTAGTAGGTTAGCTATAAGAACAAAAAAGGAAAGTGGTGGCTTTATTCATTTTACTAAGACTGCTATTATCTTGTGGTAGCATAAAATAAAAAATATTTTTATATATCCTGTTTGCTTTATATGACCTCTAAGATCTTTCCAATATCTCTGAGAATTAGGAAAAGGTAAGGATTATTATTCCTGCTTTATAAATAAGAAAAGAAAGGCACACAGAGGTCTTATTTATCATCTAAAGTCTTTTAATACTTGATTCTAAATGAAAAAAAAGATCTATTCATTGAAAGATCTCTATACTTCACACTAAGCCAATGGTTTAGATCATTTTTTTTTTCACCATTGTGAGAGTCAGGCTTCCATCCATTTTCTTTTTTTTTTTCCAGAATATTAGGGGGGGTACAAATGTTTAGGTTACATATATTGCCTTTGCCCCTCTCAAGTCAGAGCTGCAAGCATGTCCACCCCCCCAGACAGAGCACACCGCACCCACTAGGTGTGAATATACTCATCCCTCCTCTCCCCTCCCCCCACCCAACACTGAATGAATGTTACTACCATATGTTCACATATGTGTTGATCAATTAGTACCAATTTGATGGTGAGTACACATGGTGCTTGTTTTTCCATTCTTGTGATACTTCACTTAGTAGAATGGGCTCCAGCTCCATCCAGGATAATACAAGAGGTGCTAGTTCACCATTGTTTTTTTGTGGCTATTTTCCAAGAGCTGCCCAGTGTGTCTTACTTTGCACCCTGGATGGCTTTGGAAGAGTCATGTGAGCAAAGCTCGACAAATAAGATGCTTTTACCCAGAACTCGGAATGGTGAGTGAATGACCAAGACAAAGGAAGAATGTTGAGTTCTCTCACTTTAGCAGCATCCAGCAGGATCCAGGAAACACGTTGTTGGAGGCAACAGTAATGTGTTCTACATAGACTGCTCCAGCAGCTGCTGTGGCCCCAACTTCCTGCTCCTTTTGCAGACCCTGAGCATTTTCTGAGTCTTGTTCTCCAGACCTCTAATACTTTTGAGAGCTAGAATACTAAACCAATAATAAATTGTCCATCAGCTTAAATTCACTAGACTTGATTTCCAAATTAGGAAACAAAATCTCGACATGCCCATTATGAGAGTAAAATGTTTAGCACTTTAGGAGCTGTAAGAACAGTGTATTAAGGTATAGGGTAATTGGGCTCCAGTTCTGGAATTTACACTTTATAACTATTAATATGTAAAATCTTGACAAGTCTTATGCACTCTTTTGATATCACTTCCATTGCAAAAATAAAAGCATTTGGTTAATGATCTCTAAAATACTTCCAATATCTAACTTTCTATAATTCTTTTACTCTGGAGACAGATAGCCAGAGATAATGTTGTATAGAGGAAGTAGAAATGCAATGAGCCTTATGAACAATTTAGCCCAGCTCACAAATCAGTTCCATCTCTTCTGAGGTTAAGGTGATCTTCCCCTATCCACCCTGACTATTGAGGAATAGAAGAAATTTTCTGTTAGGGTTAATTAATTATGCATCCAGAGATAATTATAGGTCTGAAGATAACTATACATCTAGAGACTAGATATTTTTATATACAATGTTAAACATTCAAATAAAATATGTTTAGAATCCTTAAAAAATCAAATAAATTGAATGAAATACCTAAAAAGGAGAAAAAGTGTGCAACTGAAAACAACTCAATAGATGGGTTTAAGTGCAGATTTGACAATGCAGAAAGAAAGGTTAGTAAGCTGATAAATAGGTCAGCAGGAATATACACCCTAAAGAATGGAGAGAAAAAGGAATGAAATGTATAAAAACCATTTGGTACAAAGTAAAAATGGCCTCAACTATATTAAAAAAAATGTGGAGAGAGAATGAGGAAGAAGTAATGAATGAGAATTTCCCAAAACTGACAGATAAGGATTCAGGAAATACTACAAAAGCCAAAAGGATATATACAAAGAAATCCATACCTAAGCACACCGTAAAATGGCTGAAAACTCCACTAAGATAAAATATTGAAGACACACAGACACAGAAATATTCACATGCAAATACATTTCTTTAGAAAGGGTATCTCACTCCTTTGTATTTACTCAAATGAGTTGCAAACATATGTCCACACAAGAATTTACACATGGATATTTATAGTTTATAGCAGTTTTACTTGTAATTTCCTAAACTTATAGCAACCAAGATGCCCTTCAGAAGGTGAATGATTAAATAAACTGTGGTACATCCAGACATTAGGATAGTATTCATTGCAAAAAACAAATAAATAAATAAGCCATCAAGTCAGGAAAAGACATAGAGAAATGTTAAATACATATTACTGTTAATAAGTGAAAGAAGCCAATTTGAAACGGCTACATACTATATAATCCCACAAGGAAATATTCGGAAAAAGGCAAAACTATGGAGACAGTGGAATATCAGTGGTTGCTGGAGGCTGGTGGGCAGGGAAAGGAGTATATGGGAGAAAACACAGAGGATTTTTAGAGCAGTGAAACTATTCTGTATGATAAAATAATGGTGGATACATGTTATATTTTAAAACAACAAAAAAGATGATCTGACTCTCAACAGAAACAGTGAAATTCAGAAGACAATTGCATGACATCTTTAAAGTGCTGAAAAACAATTGCTAGCAATCTTTTTCTAGGAAAATATTCTATAGAATGATGACAAAATAAAGGCATTTCCAGATATATAAAAACTGGTATAAATTGTCACCTGCAAATTTAATGTAACAGAAATATTTAAGGATTTTTCATGCAAAGTAAAATGACTCTAGCCAAAAACATGAAAATGTAAAAATAAATAGCAAAAATAAAAGATTAATATGTAGATGAGTATAAATGAATATTGACTATGAAAATAATGTCTCTAAAAATGAAATTAATATATATAGAATTAAAATGACTACAATAAACAAAATGCAGAGAGACTTATAACAAATGGACTTATTTGTTATAAGTCCTAGAGTTGTCTAGGAAGGGGTAAAACTATTAGTTTATATTAGCCCAAAATATGCCAAGGATATATGTGGCAATCTCTAGGGTAACCTCTAAAAACAACAATGTAAGCCTAACAAGCCAATTGCAAGAAACAGTGAAATAACAAGAACAACAAATAAAACCTCTGTTAATTCAAAACAAGATGAAAAAGAAGAAATAAGGAACATAATACAAGTGAAACAGAAAACTAAAAGAAAGATGGTAGTTCAAAACCCAATATTTCATAATTACGTTGAAAGTGAAATGATGAACTAATGGAATTAAAAGATTGCCAGATGCAGTTGGAAAAACATTATGTGCTCCTTACAAGAATCGTACTTATATGACAGAAAGGTTAACATCAAAAAAATTAATAGGAAATAAAAAATCAAATAATGTCAAAGGAGTTAGAGCCACGCAAATGTCAATGTCTTTACTATTTGTCAGGGGGGTTCCCAGCATGAACTAATCTTAAATTCTGGGGAGTAGGGGAGGAACTCATATCATACTTCTCCTAGATGGCAAAGAATCTAGTCCTGCCAAGGAGATTCAGTTGGGAAGAACAGGTCCAGCCTCCTATAACCGCTTACTCCCTCCATTTGTCTGACTGGGCAAAAGGAAAGAACTCACATTGCTCACTCATTGTTTCTCTCTTCCTTTTTCTAAGGACTTAACAGTGTGTAGTTCTGACAAAGGCAGTGAGGATGAAGACTGGAGAGAGTAGTGATTAGAAAACACATCTGCCCACTGATTCAAGTTCAGTCTTTAATTAGTTTTATTCCTAATGAAATCCATACATTGATCTCTATCTACCTGCTTTTCATGACTTATTTCAAAACTCTGAATTGATTTAGGAGAGCGATCGATTAGTAATCTCTAGCTCCCGATAATAAAACAGTGTGAAAGTCATTGGGAAAATATCTTTATTTTTCATTTTGATTTCAGTTCCTCAGCACATACACAGATGCACACACCAAACGTACATTTTTGTTTATAGAAATGAAATAAAATTAAGTTACTATCAAGACAACTTTAAGAAAACAGAAGTTCCAGAAGGGCAGCTTAAACAGTGTGTCTATCAACTCTGGGAGGGATTTTCCCCTGCATTCCTTAACATCTTTGAGAGGATTATTCTAGGGAGAATTTTGGATACGGATTGCATGACTGTCACTAAGAGTTTGTGGAGGCACAGCCTCTGATTGATTAACTGCTACCAATTTGTCTTTGACTGTCCATGCTAGTGAAAGATGAGCAAATATATGGCTCCGGTTTCGGAATACAGGAATATATTACTGCCTTACCCACTCACTCATCAATTGGTCTAAGATTAAATAAGAACATGGAAAATAATTTCTAAGAAAATTCCTGAACTTTGGAAAATATGTAAAGTTTTCTTTTTTAAATAAATCATACCTAATAGAAACCATTTATGGTTTTATTAGTCATAGCACTTCTGACATTCTTTCTCCAAATTTCTTCATATTTTTCTATTATTGAGATTATTAATGTTCAGTAATCTTTTAGAGTTTCTGCCCTACTTAATTACAGTTAGTCTTTCTTTTTAATGTTACAGCTTTTTAAAAAATCTTATTTCTTCTTATTATCACCGATGTTTCAGATTTAATGATGTACACACAATCACCTTTATACTTTTACTTTTTGATACCTTAGACTTAATGATATACAATTGTTTGATATTTCTTTTCTCAGAGATGTGTCACTGTTCTGATGTAGAGCTATTTTGAACTAGCTTTCATCTTTTAGCATTTAAATAATCTAAGTCTTCATGTATCTTGCTGTATTTTTCTTTATTATTTACTCTCCCACATTAATGTCATCTGTTGAAGCTTCTGCTGCTTTTTTAAACTCCTGCTCTTTGTTTTAAAATTTTCAAGTCAATCTTAGACTGTTTTATGACTCCCACACCCTAAGTATTGTTTTACATCTCACCTGAAAAACTTTAAGAAGAATTTTACAGCCTGCTTTGAAACTCTTAAAACTACAGAAGTACATTTTAGACAGTATGAGTTGAAGACGACTGTAGAAAGGAATTTACATTTTTGTTTTTTAATAAATTATACCTAATGGGACCATTTATAGTTTTATTGGTAGTAGCACTTCTGACATTCTTTCACTTAGTTTCTCTGTAGTCCCTAATTTTCTGAATTCCAAACTTACCAATCTTCTTCTAGTTCTTCAAATGTCCCATATTTCCTTTCTGCACATACTTTGCCCTTTGCCGCCGAAGCTCTTGCTGCACGCTGCCCAACCTCTCAGTGAGAGGGTTGTCCATTTCGGTACCATACATCCTGCAGGTCTCAAGTCAAATGTGTAATCAAAGAATTCTTTCTTGACCGCCTATTTATATTCCTTCACAGCTTCTTGTACTTTTTCTTTACAGCATTTATGACAATTTGTCATTACAATTTGTCATTACAAACATAATTGAGTATGTAATTGTTCCCCCCTTCAAGATACTATAAGCAATACGTGGACAGGCATGCGTGTCAGTTTCGTGCCATCCTATAAGGCTGTCCTTAACACATAGCAGTTTCTCAGTTTCTGTTATTGAATAAAAGAACATATACGAAAATGATTCATCACTGACCCTGCACTATGTGCAAGAGACTATGCTAAGTACCTTATGTATTTCAGTGTATTCTCAAGAAAGTATTATGACAGATATTATTAGCCACTTTTTATAAAAGAAGAAAATGTCTCTAAGAGGTCAGCCAAGTTCCCCAAGTTCACTGAAAAAAAATAAGAGTAGACCTTATTTGACCTGAGGAATTTCTGGGACAATGTACATGTGCCTACCACAAACAGAAGTAACATTCAAGTTCTCTAGCTAAGATTCTGAGAACCCAAGAGTGCTGCCCAAACTTTGTGTTAGAGAAGGCTCTGGCCAGTACGTATGGGCATGATGAAGTGGAGCTCACATACTCAGATTACAGACACCAACTGATGATCATTGCACCACTTTTGCATGGAATGAGACAACAAAATCACAGCAAGCCTGAAAATGCAAGGGTTTTGTATTAGTCTTCTATTGCTATGTAACAAATTACTGTGTATCAGAAGCTTAAAACACACCCATTTAATAACTCACCAATCTGTAAGTCAGAAGTCTGGCGGGCTTGGCAGGATTCTCTGTTTTAGGGTCTCATGAGGCCAAATGAAGGTATCCACTGGGTGGGATTATTATCTAGAGGATCTTGGGAATAATCTACTTCCAAGAGCATTCCTTTTGTCAGCATATCCAATTCTTGAAGCTGTAGGTCTATAGTCCCTATTTTCTTGGTGGTTGTCATCTAGGGGCTATTCTCAGCTTCTAGAAGTTATCTGCATTTTGCACATGTGGCATCCCCCTCCGTCTTCAAACCAGCAGGTGTGCATTAAGACCTTCTACTTTAAATCTCTCTGACTTTTCCTTTGGCCATCAGCCGAAGAAAACTCTTCTCTTAAAGGGCTCATGTGATTAGTTGTACCCCAATACTGTAACCAGCTCTATGAATAAATTTCAATGACCCCTATATGTTTTGAATAAACCTTTCTCTCTCATTGTTTGAGATTCTCAGGTCAGTGGGGCTTAATAACCTGTGTTGTTGCTTGGAAATGATAGAATTTCTGGAAGACAAAGGGTTAGAGATTCTGAAGGCTCCTGGACAGACTTCCTGACACCAAGACTTACAATCCCTCCACATCCTGCCCTAATGCACATGGCCCCTTGTAATTACACCTTGACCTGCCCCAATGTACTGTGGCCTCTCCATAAAAAGTCCATGATCTATTTTATAGAAAGGATTTGAGACCTGATTCCCAGTTCTCCAGACAGATGTGTTTCAGAATAAATAAATTCCTTTCTTCCTTGGCAATCCTTGGTGTCTCATTAATTGGATCTTTGCATGGCAAGCAACTGGAAGGACTTAGGCTGAAACCCTCTTGTGATTTCTATAATACTACTTTCCATTTTGATAAACTCACAGTAGACTAGCTAATAACTTTAATTACATCTGCAAAATTCTTTTTTTTTCCACGTAAACTGACATAATCAGAAGGGTGGTATCTCATGATATTCACAGTCCAGGGAGTAAGGAAGGTAATGTTGGGGATCACAGGTCTCTTATGCAAAAACTCATATTGAGAATTCTTGCCGTTGTTTACTGAGATTCTGTGAGATACTAAGTTACCTTGGTGAGCCACTGTAATTACTGTTTTGTTATACACACATTTGTTCTTATTTCACTGTGGCCCCTGTGCATAAAGAAAATTGGGAGGGCCATTTGTTTTAGCCCTTTCATGTAGATCTCTCCACAAAGAGAAGGTAATAATGAGGCTTGAGAAATTAATTTGGCCCTTAGTATCATGCTTGGTTCTTATAAGAGTGTCAGGGCTCTCTCAGGGCTCTAATTTTTTTGAAAATAATAAAATTTAGTCTAGAGTGGTGAAAATTTGGAAATGTTACATATTTGGCTTTCTCTCTCCTAATACACTTGCATGACCTTGAATAAAACTGTCAATTTATCTAGGTTGTTTTTGTGTACTGTTTTGCAAATACTCTCTATACTTGCTTGTTGATGTGTGAATTTGATCATTATTTTCCCAAAACATATTTTAGTGTAGGCTCTACAAGCTGAAGATAAGCTCTAAATGAGAACTACTATGTGAAAGGATGGCCTTGCTAATAAACTAACAGGGAAAGATGAACTATCAAACAGAAAGTAAGAGAAAGAAACTCACAGCACATAATTGCCCCTTTGAAGAAACAACTCACAACACAAACGCCCTTTGTTTTGTTTGATTAAACACCTGGGACTCAACTCACTGTCTTTAACATTAACTCATGATCTTTAAGAGTTCATTTTCACAGCCTTGAAGAGTCCTAAGTGGACAGCAGGCATTCAAGTCCCCTGCTCCAGCTTTCCCCAGACCACATTTCAGGGACACTGATAAGCTGACCTCACAGAAAAGAGAAAAAACAAAAGATAAAAACAGACACAGTGGCTTTGCAGCCACTTTTCACTATGGGTTCATGACATTCACTTTCTTCTCTTTGATCCCAAATAAAAACCCCAAACACCTTACCCTCTCTGCACTGCCATTTCTCCTTTCTTTCATGCCATGCCCTTCCCACCTTTGGGAAGTAAAATAAACTTTCTTTCTTTAAAACTATTCTAATCTTTGTGTGAGAATTCTTTCTCCAATCCACAATGTGATTCCCTACCCTGACACTATGATCAAATTATGAAAAAATCAAAAGATAGCCATAATTACTAATATTGCTATTTTACAATTGCTATCTAAAATTGTTGCAGATAGTTAATCATTTACCTAAGATTTCACAGCAGGTAAGTTGTAGATTTTGGCCTTACTGGGGCAGTTTAATATCTGAACATTCTTCATCTAATCAGATTTCTATGTTGCTTCCAAATAATAGAGACAATTTTAGATAAAAAATAAAATTTTATTGTACAAAACTTTTTTCCTGTGGTAATTCAAGATCCACTAAATATAAGAAAATAATTGTTTGTAATTCACTTGTTAGTAAAACATGAAAATAAAAGTGAAACCTAAGTTAGTTCTCATTCCAAATGTTATAATCAATTAATAAATCTCTCAATGTCAAGCTCTGTAATGTGAAATTTGTCATCTCTCTTAGCTGCAAAAATAAAGAACAACGGCCATGCTGACATAAACAGAGGGAGTCCCCAGGGTGGTGAGCACTGTCATTTCCTGGCATGTATCCCTTGAGTACAGAAGGTTATATATGTCCCTCATATTAGAGAAATAGTTTATAAATAATGATGCACCAATTTAAAATTAGAAAGAGCTTGTGTATTTTTGAGAGTTTGAGTGATTCTAAAAGGACTGTTCAATAATAATACTATGAAATTTTATTATCCACATAGAATGTTAGAACTTGATGAAGACACTAAGATTGTGTGATTAAAAATGCACATAATTTAACAATGAAGAAACTGAGAGTTAGAAAGGTAAACTAAGTAATTTTTAGCAAGACAGTGGCAGATCTCAAATGAAGAACTACTAACCCGTCTCAAAATTTATTTCATTTCATCAAATATTTCCCTTGATTTTATAACAGTAACATTGTGTCCAAATTAACCATATATAAATTGTTGCTCAAAGTGTAGTCTGAAGACTATATAAATAGGAATTACCTCAACCAGCTTGTAAAAATGCAAAATCTTAGCCTTTACTCATGACGTATTGAATCAGAAATTCTGGAATTGTTATCATAATAAACATTTTTATAATCTTTTTAGGTAAAGTTTGAGAACTACTGCTTTTTGAAAAATAGATTATTCACTTATTTGCTCATTGCAATACATTCCGGTCTTAGACTTCTGCTGATATCATCACAGTAAGTGATTAAAGGCTTCACTATTTCACTTATGTTTTTTTGCTTTAATTGTCTATTCTGACTTCTGGAAGCTCAGCTGTCTCTCCCAGCTCCATTGAACTTTGGACTGTATAGATTAATATTCTTCACCTGTTTAAGGAATTATCTTCTTCAGCTTTGGTAATTGCTATAACCTGAATACTTATGTTCTCCTAAAATTCATATGTTGAAACCTAATCCCCAATGTAATAGTGTTTAGAGGTGAGTCTTTTATAAGTAAGACCTGAGGGCTCTGGCCTCATGGATGGGATAGGTGCCCTTATAAAAGAGACTCCAGAGACCTCTCTTGCTCCTTCTTGCATGTGAGGACACAGAAAGAAGATGGCCATCGGAGAACCAAGAAGTGGCCCTCATCAGACAACAAATATGCTGGTGACTTGATCTTGGATTTCCCAGCCTACAGAACTAAAAGAAATAAATTTCTGTTGTTTATAAGCCACTCAGTCTATGGTATACTGTTACAGCAGCCTGAATTGACTAAGACAATAATAATAAACATTAATTATATATTTCTGTTTCTATGAAAGACACTATTCTGTATGGTATATATTCAGCACATGTCTGAGTCTTTAATTTGAGTAAATTTCACCATAGACCATTTGCTGGCAATTTACCATGGACTGCTTTGCTAATAATATTCAGCACATCCAAGTACTGCATGTGAAAATTGACATTAAATGTTTGCTTACCAGCACTTCCAGTTTCAGCTCCAAAATGTAGAGTTTAGAAATTGTCACTTCCATTTGTTATGAGCTGAATTGTGTCCCCTCAAAAGTCATATGTTAAAGACCTAATCCTCTATACCTCAAAAGGTGGCTGTGCTTGGAAATAAGGTCTGTAAAAAGGTAATTACATAAAATAAGGTCATCAGGATAGGCTCTAAACCAATATGATTGACACCTATATAAGGAGAGGAGACTAGGCCACAGATGTACGCAGAGGGAAGACCATGTAAAGACACAATGAGAGCATGAAGACAGCCATCTACAAGCCAAGGAGAAATGCCTCAGAAGAAAGAAGCCTGATGACACCTTGATCTCAGACTTCCATCCTCCAAAACTGTGCAGAGTAAATTTTTGTTGTTTAAGCCACTCAGTTGGTGGCACTTTGTCATAGCAATTCTAGCAAACACCATTATTACAACAAGAAAATTTGGACAAACTGAAAAATCAATGCCTTTTCTTGGAACTATTAATAAACTGAGAGTATACGGCAAATTGTAACCTGAAATCTGGACAGAGCATTCCAGAGAGTCATAGCTGAGATTTGCTTACATGGAGCAGAGAGTGTTAGAGACATAAACTAGTACACACATTGAAATGGAAATTTTGACAAATTGCTTGAGGCTTAAGGTAACCTAGAGTGACAATGAGAAATCCCTTTGGGCTTCTATCTTAGTCCCCTCTGCCCCTGCTTACACACACACTTGCCTGAACATTTCCTCCAGGAACTGCCCAGATTTTAGTTGTGGGTTGTGTATAATGCTTCCTTCCAAAGAGTAGACAATGAAAGGAGCACAAAAGAATACTTTTACAATAGAGAAACCTACAAAATCATCACATCCAGATGATTAACATCAACATGTTTATAGTACGTAGCTTTGACGTGCTTAGTAACAATCACACTCTACCTCTGTGGTTTTCTCCCAAAATCCACAACCTGGGTCTAATCATGAGGAAAGATATATAAATCTCAATTGAGGCACTTCCTATAAAATATCTGATTAGTAATCTTCAAACTATCAAAATCACTAAAAGTGAAGTTAAGTCTGAAAAAGTGTCACAGACAAGAAGAACCTAAAGAGACAACTGTAATGTGATATCCTTTTTTTTTTTTTTTTTGAGACAGAGTCTCACTCTGTTGCCTGGGCTAGAGTTTCATGGCATCAGCCTAGCTCACAACAACCTGAAACTCCTGGGCTCCAGCAAACCTTTTGCCTCAGCCTCCCGAGTAGCTGGGACTATAGGCATGCACCACCATGCTCGGCTAATTTTTTCTATGTATTTTTAGTTGTCCAGCTAATTTCTTTCTATTTTTAGTAGAGATGGGGTCTTGCTCTTGCTTAGGATGGTCTCGAACTCCTGACCTTGAGCAATCTTCCCTCCTCGTCCTCTCACAGTGCTAGGATTACAGGCATGAGCCACCATGCCCAGCCAAATGTGATATCCTTAATGCTATTCTGGAACAGAAAAAAGACATTAGGGGAAACATTAAGGAAATATGAGCAAAAGCAATAGATTTCCTTTGATGCTTTCTTGTCTCTATTCCCACTATTAACAGTGTTTTGTCTATCTTTTCATTATTTTCATGTTAGGACTCAGACTTACACCTTTTAAAAATATTTAACACATCAGAAACATTTTTTAGTTTACTGAACAATTAAGTATGATACATTTATTTATTTAAATACTACTTATTTCAATAGTTATTGAGTATTGAGACGATAAAGAATATTATTCTTCATTTTTATAAAGTTAACTCTTACAACATTTGGCATTAGTAAGCAGTCAGTAAATATTTATTAAAAGAGTAAATGGATGATCTGCATTTCTTGAGGCATCACCTATCCACTAATCTTTTAATGGAGAGTTGTGAGAGATGGTACCTTATTTGGGAGCCGAAAACAGTACATTCGAATTTTCAAAATAAGAAGAGAGCATTCATGTGCATTTGTTAGGCTGTTTGGTGTATTTGGAATGCTCGTAGAGTTCAATATCTGGAAAAATAAAAATGAGATAAATGAACTACAGAGCAAATGAGAACTTTGAGCCAATTGGCTCATTTTTTCAATTTTGCATTATGTTCTGGGTAACACATTTAAAGCTATATACAGAAAACTACATGCAGGGAAGGAAAATATGGATTTTTAAAATAGCATTTAGGTATAGCCTTCTATATTTTTGAAAAATCTAGGTGGAAATTAGTTAGAACCTTCCAATTTTGTGAAAAATGCAAATTTAGCATTCTTGTTACATGTCTACATTTTCCCAGTGCACTCATATTCATATGGTTTTCTCTAACTTAATGGTATGAGTATGCTCTGCCTGTTACATAGAATATACCCAGATGCAAAATTCAGCACCTACTTCATATTCCATAAAACACTGACACCTACACTGTATAGGAACATATGGAAGAATTTAAAGAATTAGCACAGAGAGGTAGGTTTACTTGATACCTCTGAAAATATCTTGAAATCAGAACTAAGAGTCATCATGATTCTTAAAATGTACCTTGGCTTTCATTCAGTGTGTTGAGTGTGTTGAGTGGGAGGGAGAATGGTAGTTCTTATATCAACTTCTTTCAGTTTCTCTCAATTTTGCTGGATCCCTCTTCCAACCAATTAAAGCTTCATTATTTGAGTAAAGCATGGTTTCTCTTGTGTGCAGAGCAGCCGCAAATGTTTTCCTTTCAACTGGGCCCCAGTCAACATAGCCCTTGAGGCCTATCCCCTAAACTAATGACCTATTAAAGTACAATTTTTTTTCAAATTAAGAGAGTTCCCTAATTAAAAGGAACTGTGACCGTTGTTAAAATAATTATAAAACAATAAAACTGTCACCACATTATTATAATAAAATGATCAAGGTGTCAGGTATTGTTAATTCAAGAAGTAAATAGGGACACTCTAACTATAATAAAATAATATATTTTAAAAAGTGCTCTAGTTGCATCTTGCTCCATTTGAGAGAGGTACAATCAAAAATGGAAAATTGAAAAATAAACCAATAAGGGTAGATGAAATAAGATAATAGAAGGGAACACTTCAGCAATCATCTCTCTGCACAAACACAAGATTCAGCAACTATTCCTCCAAGAAAGCACCTTCAAAAGAACCAAAAATCAGGGGAGCAGTCACAGTACCTGCTTTTAATATTATATCTAGGAAGGAGACACTGAAGAGGTCACAAAAGACAGTCTCACATTGCCTACACCACCCCCATCCCCAGCAACATCATGCCAGCACACCTGTTAAGGAGAGAATCTGTGTTCCCAGGGGAATGAGAGTAAGGAGACTGTGGGACTTTGCATTGGAAC
The DNA here is from genome assembly GCF_000956105.1 of Propithecus coquereli. Classification (NCBI taxonomy): domain Eukaryota; kingdom Metazoa; phylum Chordata; class Mammalia; order Primates; family Indriidae; genus Propithecus; species Propithecus coquereli. The sequence continues at coordinate 6,681,099 of NW_012154951.1, read as the reverse complement.
TCAGGGTCATCCTATCACAGGGGAACACAGCACAGGGCAGAATTCTGTCAGTGCTCAGAGAGGGAGCATTTAGACTAGCTTTACCAGAGGAAAATCTTCTGCCCTAGCAATATAAACCGGAGCTCAGGCTAGGCCCACCATCAGCTGAAAAAAAAGTGACCTGGAGCCTGGAATACATTTTTAAGGCAGTCAGGCCACAAAGACTGAAGTCCTTGGGCAAATCCTAGGGCTGTGCTGACTTTGAGTCTGTGGACTTGGAATTGAGGTACACGTGACCCAGTGAGATACCAGTGGTGGCAGCCAAGCCAGTGCCATTGTCACAGCTCCCTCAATTCCAGGCAGTGTAGCTCAGGTAGAGTTTTCTTCTACTTGGGGAAAGGAAAGGGAAGAGTTCAGAAGACTTTGTTTTGCAGCTTGGGTACCAGCTCGGCCACAGTAAAATAAAGTACCAAGCAGACTCCTGAACCCCTGAATCCAGGCCATAGTTCCTGAATAGCATTTCTAGACCCACCCTGGGCCAGAAGGAAGCATGCAACCATGAAGGGAAGGACCTAGTCCTGGAAGGATTCAATACCTATTGACTAAAAGCCCTTGGGCTTTTAACAAACATCAGAGATAGCTAGGCATCAGTGACCATGGGATTTGACTGAGACTGAGCTGGTTTCAGGTGTGACCTGGTGCAGTTCCAGCTATGGTGGCCACAAGGGAGTGCCTACGTCACTCCTCCTCAACTCCAGCAGCCCAGCACAGAGAGTGAGGGAAGAGGGTGAGAGACTTTGCTTGGTAATACAGTGAATAGTCCTGCATCTTATGCAACCACATCAAGGCAGTACCACCAGGAATCTGCAAGAATCACAGCATTACTGGGTTTGGGGCACCTCCAGTGCTGATATGACTGCAGTGACAAATAATTAGATAATAGCACTCAATTCCCTTTGAATACCTGAAAATCCTTCTAAAGAAGAATGGGTTCAAAAAAGCCCAGATTTTGAATATTGGAATAAATATTGAACTACTCAAGGCCAAGGCATTGATGAACATCCACAAACATCAAGAATATCCAGGAAAACATGACTTCATGAAACTACATAAAAAAGATACCAGTGAACAATACTGGAGTGATAGAGATATGTCACTTTTCAGAAAAATAATTCAAAATAGCAGTTCTGAAGAAGTTGAATGAACTTCAACACAACACAGAGAAGGAATTCAGAAGCCTATCAGAGAAATGAACAAAGGGATTGAAACAATAAAAAAAAATCAAGCATAAATTCTGGAACTGAAAAATTCAATTGACAAACTGAAAAATGAATCATACTCTTTCAACAGCAAAATTGATCAAGCAGAGGAAAGAATTAGTAAGCTTGAAGGCAGGCTGAAAATACATAGTTAAAAGAGAAAAACATTTTTTAAAAGGAAGCACACCTACAAGATGTAGAAAATAGCCTCAGAAGGGCAAATCTAAGAGTTATTGGCCTTAAAGAGGAGGTAGAGAGAGAGATTGGGGTAAAAGTTTATTCAAAGAAAT
>NW_012154951.1:6668018-6668436 GCF_000956105.1 Propithecus coquereli | reverse complement strand
CATCAATAATAATATTGAATGTGAATGTACTAAACTCTCCAATCAAAAGCCATAGAGTGGCTGAATAGATTAAAAAACAAACACACAAACAAAAAAACCAAGAGCCAACTATATGTTGTCTGTAAGAAACACACTTCACCTATAAAGACACAGATCGACTGAAAATAAAGGAATTGAAAAAGATATTCCCTACAAATGGGAACCAAAGTTGAGCAAGAGTAGCTATACTTCTATGAGATCAAATGGATTTCAAGACAAAAAAACTGTAAAAAGAGACAAAAAAGGTCATTATATAATGATAAAGGGGTCAATTCAGCAAGAGTATATAATAATTCTAAATATATATGCACCCAACACCAGAGGACCCAGACATATACAATAAATATTATGAGAGCTAAAGAGAGAGATAGACCCCAAT
>NW_012154951.1:6667089-6667968 GCF_000956105.1 Propithecus coquereli | reverse complement strand
AAATAGTAACAGAGAACTTTCCAAACCTAAAGAAAGATATCAATATTTGGATGAAAGAAGGTCACAGAACACAAAGCAGATTTAACCCAAATAAGATTACATCAAGGTTTTTAATAATCAAGGTCCCAAAGGTCATGGAAAAAGAAAAGATCCTAAGGGAAGCAAGAAAAAAGAAAATAATAAGATATAAAGAAGCTCCGAAATGTCTGGCAGCAAACTTCTCAGTGGAAACCTTACAGGCCAGGGGACAGTAGCATGACATATTCAAAGTGCGGAAGGAAAAAACCTTCACCCTAGAATATCATGTCTTCTAAATATGTCCTTCACACATGAAGGAGAAATAAGGACTTTTCCATGTAAACAAAAGCTGAAGGATTTCATCAATACAAGACCTATACTATAAGAAATGTTAAAAGGAGTTCTTCAATCTGAAAGAAAAGAACATTAATTAGCAATAATAAATTATCTAATGGTATAAAACTCACTGTTAATAGTAGGCACACAAAGAATATTGCTGTAAATTACAGTGTACAAACCAATTATATCTTGAGTAGAAAGACTAAAAGATAAACTTATCAAAAATAACTACAACTACTTTTTGAGAAATAGATAGTATAAAAAGATATGGATGGAAATAACAAAAAGTTAAAAGGTGGGTGTTTGGAGTTAAAGATTAGAGTTTCTATTAGATTTTCTCTACTTGTTTATTTGTTTGTAAGCAGAGTTGTCATATGTCTGACATAATTGGTTATAAAATGTTTTCACAAGCCTCATGGTAACCTCAAATCAAAACACCCACAACAAATAAATAAAAAATGAAAAACAAGAAATTAAAACACACTACCAGAGAAAATAACTTTTTTTTTTTTTTTTTTTTGA
>NW_012154951.1:6665296-6666534 GCF_000956105.1 Propithecus coquereli | reverse complement strand
AAAAAACTGTAAAAAGAGACAAAAAAGGTCATTATATAATGATAAAGGGGTCAATTCAGCAAGAGTATATAATAATTCTAAATATATATGCACCCAACACCAGAGGACCCAGACATATACAATAAATATTATGAGAGCTAAAGAGAGAGATAGACCCCAATATGATAATTTCTGGAGATCTCAACATTCCACTTTCAGCACTGGACAGGTCATCCAGGCAGAAAATCAACAAAGAAACACTAGACTTAACCTGCACTATAGAACAAATAAAGTTAATAGATATATTCACGTTTCATCCAGCAACTGCAGAATACACATTTTTCTCCTCAGCTCATGGATCATTCTCAAGGACAGAACATACGTTAGGCCACAAAATAAGTCTTAAAAAAATCAAAAAAAATGAAATCATAGTAAGTATTTTCTGTGACTACATGGAATAAAACTAGAAATCAACAACAAGAAAAACATTGGAAAATATACAAACACATGGAATTTAAACAATATGCTCCAGAATGGTCAGTGGGTCAATGAAGAAATTAAGAAACAAATTTAAAAATTTCTCAAAACAAGTGAAAATGAAAACACAACATATTAAACCTATGGGATACAACAAAATCAGTAATCAGGAAAGTTTATAGCAATAAGTGCCTACATCAAAATGTGACCATAATGTTTGTACCCTCGTAATACCCTGAAATAAAAAAAAAGAAAATATAAGGCACAGAACATGATCTGTAAGAATTTTTATCGGAAATATGTAAAGAACTAATATGAATCAATAAAATAAAAAGTTACCTATCAAAATAGAGAGGTAAAGATTATGTACAGGCAATTCCTAGAGGAGGAGACCCAAACGGTGGGTATGTTTGTGTGTTTATCTGAAAGTGTGCTCAATTCCAACAATAATTAGATACATGTAGATAAAAACTACATTAAAAAATCATTTTATACCTCCATAAAATTGGCCAAATTAAAAATTCTCTCTCTCTCCCCCTCCCATATATATGGTGGTATTTATCAATGTCAATGCTTGTTGCAACACTGCTATAAGAGCAAAATACCCATTAAAAGATGAATTAACAAACAGGTTATGGAAGGGAGGGTTGAGACCATCTATGGTTTAAGCCATGTTTTCTTTCTTGAACTAAATACAGAGTGCATGAATGTTCACTTCAGGTTCTTTATCCCTTTTAATATATTGAAATATTTTATGATCATTTAAAAAATAAAAACAAGGT
>NW_012154951.1:6658573-6664376 GCF_000956105.1 Propithecus coquereli | reverse complement strand
AAAAAAAAAAAAAAAAAAGGAAAGAAAACTATAGGCCAACATCTGTGATGAACTTGACCCAAAAATTCTCAACAAAATACTAGCAAACTGAATTCACAACACATTAAAGAGATTATTCATCATGATCAAGCGGAATTCATCTCAGGAATGCAAGTATTGTTCAACATATGTAAATCAACCAATGTGATACATCATATCAACAGAACAAAGGACAAAATCCATATGATCATTTCAATTGATGCTGAAAAAACATTAAATTAAATTAAATTCAACATCCTTTTATGATAACCCCTGCCCCCCAAACACTGCATATAGAAGGAAGATAACTCAACATGACAAAAGCCATATATGACAAACCCACAGCTAGTATCATACTGAATGGGGAAAAACTGTAAACCTTTCCTCTAAGATCTGGAGTAAGACAAGGATGCCCACTTTAATCATTGTTATTCAACATAGTAATGGAAGTTCCAGCTAGAGCAATCAGACAAGAGAAAAAAATAAAGGGCATCCTCACTGAAAAAGAAGAATTAAAATTATCCTTTTTTAATAGATGATATGATATTATATCTAGAGAAACTTAAAGACTCCATAAAAAAAAACTGCTAGAACTGATAAACAAATTCAGTAAAGTTGTAGGATACAAAATCGATATACAAAAATCAGCGGCATATCTATATGCCAACAGCAAACAATCTGAAAAGGAAGCCAAGAAAATAATCCCATTTACGATAGCTACAAATAAAATAAAATACCTAGGAATAACTTAATGATAGAAATGAAAGATCCCTACAATGAAAACTATAAAATATTGATGAAAAAAATTGAAGAGGACACAAAAAATGGAAAGATATTCCATGTTCATGGATTGGAAGAATCAATATTCTTAAAATGTCTGTACTATTCAAAGCAATCTACAGATCCAACAAAATCCCCATCAAAATACCAATGACATTCTTCATGGAAATAGAAAAAAAAATCCCAAAATCTACATGGAAGCACAAAAGACCCAGAATAGCCAAAGCCATCTTCAGTAAAATAACAAAACTGGAAGAGTCATATTACTTGACTTCAAGTTATGCTACAGATCTGTAGTAACTAAAACAGCATGGTACTGGCATGAAAACAGACACATAGAATAGAACAAAATGGAACAGGATAAATCTGTCTATAGTGAACTTATCTTTGACAAAGATATCAAGAGTATACATTGGGGAAAGGACAGTCTTTTCAATAAATGGTGCTGGGAAAACTCAATATCCTTATGCAGAAAAATGCAACTCGACCCTTATTTCTTGCCATATACAAAATTTAAATCAAAATGGATCAAACACTTAAATGTAAGACCTGAATTTGTGAAACTACTAAAAGAAAACATTGTAAAAACAGTTCGGGACATTAATCTGGGCAATAATTTCTTGAGGAATAATCCCAAAGCAAAAACAACCAAAGCAAAATTGGACAAATGGGATCACATCAAGCTTCTGCACAGCAAAGGAAACAATCAATGAAGTGAAGAGACAATCTACAGAATGGGAGAAAATATTTGCAAACTACCCATCTGACAAGGGATTAATAACTACAATATATAAGGAGCTCCAACTACTCAATAGGAATAAATCAAATAATCTGATTAAAAATAGACAAAAGATCTGAATAGACATTTCTCAAAAGAAGACATACAAATGGCAAACAAGTATATTAAAAAATGCTCACTATCAGTCATCAGAGACATGCAAATCAAAACTACAATGAGATATCATCTCACCCCAGTTAAAATGGATTTTATGAAAAAGATAGGCAATAATGAGTGATGGCGTGGATGTGGAGAAAGGAATCCCTCATACAATGTTGGTGGGAATGGAAATTAGTACAACCTCTGTGGAGAACAGTATGGAGGTTCCTCAAAAAACTAAAAATATAACTCCCACAAGACCCAGTAATCCCACTGTTAGGTATATATCCAAAAGAAGGAAATCCAGTATATTGAAAAGATATCTGCATTCCCATATTTATTGCAGCACTATTAAAAAAAGCTAAGATATGATATCAACCTAAGTGTCCATCAATGAATGAATGAATAAAGAAATTGTGGTAATATACACAATGGAATATTATTCAGCCATGAAAAAGAATGAAATCCTCCAATTTGCAACAACATGGATGGAAGTGGAAAAAATCATGTTAAGTGAAATAAGCCAAGCACTGAAAGACACATCTTGAATGTTGTGATTTATATGTGGGGGCTAAATATTAAAACAATTGATCTCATGGAGACAGAGAGTAGAATAATGGCTACCAGAGGCTGGGAACTATAGGGGGAGGGTGGGATAAAGCGCAGATGGTTAATGGGTGCAAAAATATAGTTAGGTAGGTAGATAGAATGAACAATATTTGACAGCAAAACAAAGTGACTATAGTCAACAAGAAGTTAAGTATACTTTAAAATACCTAAAAGAGTGGAATTAGAATGTTCCTAACACAAAGAAATGATAAATGCTTGAGGTGATGGATCTCCAACTGCCCTGATTTTATTAATACACATTGTATGCCTGTATCGAAACATCATATGTGCCCTATTAATATATGCAATCATATACCCATAATTAAAATTTAAAAAACCAGAAAAATTACAGATGAAGAAACCATGGTTCAAGGACACAATAAGGTCAGATTGAAAACTTTAGGACATACTGTTGTCCCAAACCAAATGAATTCCCATAACTTATCACTCTTTAATGATAAACATAAGTATGAAAAGCATTCTATTGACCCAGGAAAGGAGGAGAAAGACAGTAGCATTTACTTGAATATTGTGCTATTTTATATATTATATTGGAATATCAGCAGTAAATCATGATATATTTATCTATGCAGCAATAGTCTTGTGAAAAATAAAATACATAAATGCATGCAAAATAAAATAAACTAATAAAAGGAAGAATGCTGTAGCAGGACATTGAACCAAAAATGGAATGAGTTGTCCTGACATATGTCAACCCCTCCAAAACTTTTCCCTTCAAGAAGAGCCTCCTGATCCTTCCAGAGGTTATTATGGATTTCTATTTTGTGCAGAGAACAGCTTAGATGAGTAATAATATCTTTTCCAACTATAAGAAGTTATGATTCAGAGACACAGAGTTTTTTCTTTAAAATCTGGAAACCTTCCTTCTCATTAATCCAAGGTGTTAAACACCAGTGCTGAATCCAAGAATAATATAAATTATAATAAAAAACTCTATGATGTAAAATATGTAAAAATACTAAAGACAACTTAACCTAGCATATGTTCATCTGAATCCCCTTGCAGACTTTGGAACATTTATGATGTGTTCTTTTAACTTACACTAATTCACTCCATTGACCATTCAGGACTATGGTATTGAGAGTATTGTACATAGACAATGAAAGAAGAGTATCAATTTAAGTATGAGAAGGGAAATAGGAGAAAAGTTGGTAGAATTAAAAAACAGTACCATGGAAGGGAAGGCACGGTGGGGGAATCAAGATGCAATAGTCTTGTGCAGGTGAAACTCTCACATAGCAAAACACCCTTCATAGTGTTCTCAATTTTGTCCAAAAATCACTTGCTCTTGTGGAGGAGCAATTAAAATACTACTTTTCTAAAGCTGTCTTGATAATTTTTAGTTTAATAAGTGGTAATAAATAATTTAAAGATCCCTCTAGAATGACAGTCCTAATTGACATTTTCCAAATGACGCCACCGTGATTGTGGTTATAACGACCCTTCCTTCACTCAAGGTCCAACTCTAAAACTGTGACCTACAAGATCTTGCATTTGTCCTACCAGGCTCTCCTGGCAAGTAGACATTCAGCCTCCCCATCTTAATTGGCTCTCTGATGACAGCTCTGCCTTTTCTGAGCATTGTCTGGTAGTTATAACACTGAATTTGATGAAGAAAAGGGAAATGTCATTTTGCAATTAATGTAAAAGCAAAAGTTAAATTTTAAATGCTACTTAAACATACAATATCAAGAGAGGTACATTCTAACATTTTGAGACACCTAATGGTCATCACAGGTGTCGATATTTTGTCTCAGGTATTTCATTTTAGTGTTTCTTTTATCTCGTTTTTAATCCACGAATAATAGTTTTTGTAGTTTATGTTTTCCTAAAGAATAGTACCTCTAAAAAGTTTCAAATACATATAGACAAGCATAAATACATATTTATATGTATATAAAGCCCAACATTCACACTTTAACCTTTTCAAAGCCTGCCAACAATTCGCAAATGTGTGTGTTTTATTCAGCCAAATTCTCAGAGCTTTCTTGTTTTATGCCCAAGACTTAGCGAGTGGAGTTTCAAAGCATCTAGCTTTAATGTTTTTTGACTGACATGGAATTTTTTGCTTACTTTAAAGATTTTTTTTTGCTAGCTTCGCCTTTTCTCATATTTTTTCCTGTTCATAATCACAAAGCTATGTAAGTTCTTTGTGGATTAATACATATTGTCATTTATTTAAACCCCAATACCGAGTGGGGTATTTTTCAAAGAATAGGAAGAGAAAGACCTTGTTAAATGTATATAGAATTGTTTAACAATCATTTTCCTTCTTTTAATACATTTAAATATGAAAAGATAATAGATGCAAATGAAGAGCTGACAGTAAAGAACTACTAGTGTATTTATAATTAAGTTTAAGAAGAGCTTCTGTTTTCACTGCCTTATGATTGTTATTCAAGCCAACAAAAGCTTCATATTTAAAAAACACCAAGATTGTCTCTCACTTCAACTCTTTAAGAAAGTTAAAAGGAAAGGAGAATTAATTTTAAAATCCAGTATGCCTGTAGCGTGGATTATGGTCATGAAATGTGATTATGCTAATAACTGCTGGCTTTGTTGGATATCACATAATCCTAATGAAGAATACTAGACTTAGAATCAAGAGATCTGTATTCTAATCCATGTTATGAAATTAATTAGCTGTGTGACCTTGAACAATTAATCTAAACTCTCTGAGCCTCAGTGTCTCTGTCTACAAAGTCATATTGGACCACATAATTTCCTGATGCTGTAATAATGAAAGTCAAATTATTATTCTTAAATGGTAGAGTGAGAGAGAGAAGAGAGAGAGATCATTTAATTTTCTTATGGTCAATTAAGTTCCAGGACCTTAACTCAACAACAGTCGAGATTCGGCTGAAGGAAAGACATGAGTAATTTGAGATGTTGCTTCGGCTAATATGAAAAGGAATGTTTTTCCTGTGAAAAGCCAATTATCTGCCCTAGAATCTCTGGGAAGGGATTATCTTACTCACCTCTAGAATGGAAGGAGGAAAAACTATATCTGGACCTTAGCCCTTTATTATATGCAAGGAGATTAACAGTCAAATGAGGTATGAATATTAATAATTCTAGCTAACTGCACAAGAAATGGTTATAGCTAAATACATTTCTCCTGCCATTCCTCTTCCCATCAAAGTAGTACTCTCAAGGATGCCTAAGAATTATGTTCTAGGAAGTTTCTTTATCTCCTTAGACATTTGATATTATCAATGATAATAGTTATATATGGTATTCATTAGATTGAAGTGTTTATTGGGAATAATTTTAGAAGATGTAGGAGAAGTGGCAAAGTCTAATAGCTGAGTACAGCCGTAGGAGCTGGACTACCTGAATTGTAAACCTGGCTTTGCTCCTGACTGGCTGTGAGACAGACTATGGGTTGCTGGAATTTGTATGCAACTTCTCTGTGCCTTGGTTGCACTCTCTGTAAATACTAGTACCACAGTTATATTGACATATAATACTAAGACATAATATTAAATAAAGTAACTG
>NW_012154951.1:6652598-6658523 GCF_000956105.1 Propithecus coquereli | reverse complement strand
TTTGTCTGGTTTGGTATCACAGTGATACAGGCCTCATAGAATGAGTCTGAGAGTATCCCCTCCTCCTTGATATTTTGGAATAGTTAAAGTAAGATTGGTATTAGCTCTTCCTTGAATGCTTGGTAGAATTCAGCAACGAAAACATCAGTCCTGAGCATTTCTTTGATGAGAGACTTTTTATTACTGCTTCTATCTCGTTACTTGTTGCTGGTTTTTATGCATATGGAATAATTTGCAACTAAAAGTTTTCAATAATTTATCCTTACTAAGTGCCAGACACTGTGATGAATACGATAGATATATTATCATCATCATTATTAAGCATCCAGCACAATGCCTGGCAAAGTGTGAATGCCTAATAAGTGGCATCACCATGTACCATCTGTACCATGTACAGATCATTTCTATATAATATAGGACTCTGGGAACTGTTATTGGAGTTAGAGCAGGGATAATTTGGCATAGAATTTGACCTCGGTTTCTGTCCTCTATAATACTGTAAGATTCTTGAGGGAATAGGGACTGCTTCAGATACATTTTTGTGTTCAGAAATTCTGACAGCAAGAGCATTTATTTATAATTGCCCTTTTCTTTTTCATAGCAAAACAGATATCAGAAAATTATCTTGACAGACCTAACAAGAACTAGAAAGAACTGGAAAGTAGCCTCTAGTACTTGAGAGCCAGCTCTGAAAAACATTCAACAAAAAATGGGGACCTCAGTCCTACAATCGCTGAATTCTGCCAACAATCACAAGAGCTTGAAAGAAGACATCCATTTCCAGGGAAGGATGCAGACTGACTGAGCACCTTCATTTCAGCCTTATGAGACCCTGAGCCCTCAGCGGTGCTATTCCTAGATCTCTGCCGTACAAAACTGTGAGGTAATAAATGGGTATTATTTTAAGCCACTAAGTTTGTGGTAATTTGCTACACAGTAATAGAAAGCTGGTGCATGTACTGAAAAGTTATCATACTCAGTGCTGAATTCAAGTCTTCCAAAGTTTTAATTTTTACTTAAAAGCTCAAATTGTGTAACAAACACTACCAATTGAGAAGCTTATGTTATTCATTTGGAGAAAAAGTGTACCAAAAAATCTAAGCTTCAGTAACCACAGTTTTCCAGTCATTGTTTTTTTTTTCAAGCGACAAGTAAAAAACATCCATGTTTTATACACCATTGCTTTCGCATCATCAGCAAAAATGTCAGCATAGTAAAAAAGGCAAATAATGTTTTCCTATCATTATGAAAAAAATTTCAGTCCTCAAACCACCTGAAATTCTCTCAGGCATTCCATGGGTTTGTGAACTACACTTAAGGATTGTTGGCTTAAGACAAAGATGTATCTGTCAAAAGCAACAGCAATAGCAGATTGATGAGGTTCCAGACTCTCCCTCTTTGAGCTTAGCAGTCAAATTATCTTCCCAGGCTTTTGGATTGCTACGGTGGGACTGTAAAGTCCAGGGATCATATAACTCAGATAGAGACAGCATCAGAGTGGGTATGCATGTGACTTATAGTACTTTCAGTGCCATGGGATTTGGTTATGTGGTGGGTCCAGCATGACTCAGAAAGAAACACTCTCACTAGATTTGAAAAACACCAGAATCATACTTCTCAATTAACTGGCACATCCTGCCAGTGTCATAGCTTGCACATACGATTTATTTTTACCCTGAAATGGTTTTTATTGTATTTAACCCTTGTGAACTTTTAGCAAGTTTTATGATCTGTAAATATTGTTAGCTAAGCTTTTCTAGACATTATCTTGCCACATACAAATTTGAAAATTGATATTGTAAATTACATAAATATTATAGGTAGATATCAAATAGGAGACATACGATATTTTATGACCTTACCAACTCGTATTATTCACACAGGCATTTATGTGAGTCTATGATCAGGACACGTTTATTTAGAACAGGGAAACAATTCTATTTTAAAAAGTATATTCATGATGCAAATTAAAAGCATTCAGAGTTATCCTGACTTTTAGTCCCATAGCAATGAATATAAAAGTATTAAATGAAGAGTTATTTTTCTTTTTTTTCCCTCTAGTTTATTGCTATTTCTATTATAATTTTTGGCTTCTATATTAAAACCACTAATAAAAATTGACATGAGGTATTCATGACACAGAGATAAGGAAGCTCTAGAATGGATTTGTAAATTCTTGGAAAGAAAACAATGTGGCAATTGAGGAATAGTAGGAAGTGTAAAAAATAAGAGATGTGATTACATCATCACAGGATTACATTTGGATCTTTGAACCAGAATAAACTCTATCGCTTAGTTAGTAGGTATTTAATACTTATTGAACTTTTATTAAAACTAATAATCTTTTTATCTTTTTTTCCTATTCATCCCACATCTTTAAAAGACATCATATTCATATAGTACACTCCAGGAACTAAATACTTCACCTGAACTGTGACACTCTAGCAATTCCACTGAGAAACACACTCAAACCCACTTTTGTTTTACTTTTTATTGTTTTTTTGAAATAGAAGTCATATAAAATAACATATATAAGATAATATTAGCCATTTTAAATTGAAAAATTTAGTAACATTTAGTATATTCACAATGTCTTGAACCACTATCTCTTACCTAGGTCCAAAATATTTTTACCACCCCATTTTTTAACAGCTTTATTGGGATATAACTGACAAACCAAAAAAACTTCACGTTTAATGTATACAGTTTGATGAATTTGGGTATATGCGTACACCCATGATATTATCACTGCAATTAAGGTAATAAACATATCAATCACCATAAAAAGGTTTTTTTGTGTTCCTGCCCCGGTTTTTTTTTTTTTCAGACAGAGTTTTACCCTGTTTCCCTGACTAGAGTGCTGAGGCATCAGCCTAGCTCACAGCAACCTCAAACTCCTGGGCTCAAGCAATCCTACTGCTTCAGCCTCATGAGTAACTGGGACTACAGGCATGCGCCACCATGCCCGGCCAATTTTTTGTATAATTTTTTTAGTTGTCCAGCTAATTTATTTCTATTTTTTTAGTAGAGATGGGGTCGCGCTCTTCCTCAGGCTGGTCTCGAACTCCTGAGCTCAAACAATCCACCCGCCTCAGCCTCCCAGAGTGCTAGGATTACAGGTGTGAGCCACCGTGCCCGGCCAGTGTGTTCCCCTTTTTTATAGGAAGAATATTTAACATGCAATCTACCCTCAACAAATTTTCAAGTGCACAACATTGCGTTGTTAACTATAGGCACTAGGTTGTACAGCAGATCTCTAGAACTTACTCATTTTGAATAATTTTTAATGTGCTGAGCTCCAAGCCTTTTTGATTCTTGAAATCAATGAGACAATGAGATGCACAGGGACTCTATGGGGGTGACTGCTGTCCATCATTTCCTGCCAAAGCCAGGCTTCTATTAGCAATTGCCACAGGGGGTGATTTTGGTGTCTATAACACAATCAAAATACACATATCTATAAGGTTTGCTGGACATTAAAATTATATTGAATCTCTATGAAAATATAACAGAGGACAGTAAATTTCATTATCTGACTAAATTATTGCTCAGTAACTCTCTTAACCAAACACAGAACACACATACACACACACATACACATACATATACACACATGCAATTAATTATCTTGGTCAACTTAAAATAAAATCCTTGATTTCACCCTGTTAAATTCTGCATGTGGAAGAAGATATTTACTTTTTGTCCGTATACAAACTCACTAACCCTTTAAGGACAAGTATAAAGATTGCATATTACTTTTTATTTAGTAATTTTGAACATAGCACTAATGCTAATAAATAGAGATTGAAACAGGAGTATATAGCTTCCACACAGCAAACACTTTTTTTTTCACTGCTTAATATTTTGCGGAAGAAATATATTGCCAAGGAATTTTGTACTCCAAAAGTACTGCTGACATTTGTAAATGTCTCCTCAGATTTCTAGGAAAAATGGGAGTGTTTCCTGAGATTCCAGCACAGGCTATTCCTCAAGATAACACGCTTTGCAATTATTATTCACAACATCTACAGGACATTTTGAAATGTTTAATAATCTGTCTCTAACAAAACTTTGCTGCTATTTTTCCAGTATGACTTTATTATTTCTCTTGCGTTGGTCTCTTTACCTACCTTTCCATTCTCTTGTCATTAGTTTCATGATCTTATTTGTTTATTAAACTTTATTCATGCCCTTTCTATAACCTTAAATAATGTTTTCACATCTCTTGTTTCAAAAGTAATATATTTGACCTTGTAGTATGTTCATAGAGTGATTTTACCCTTTTTATATTTGTTGTTCTTTGCTCCAACAATTAAAACACAGGTTCCTATTCAATACATAACAATCATTGCTATGCAAATGAATAACAAAATAAATTATAATAGCTAAAATGCAAATACTAAACTATACTAGAGATGTAAACATAAATATATTAATAGTGATTCATTGCAATTAAAATTTATAAAAGTTATTCTAGGAAAATTAGAATAGAAATAAATCAAAATAGTATTAGAATGATACTGATTATACCTAAATTTTTATTGCCCAGAAAGCTAATGAAGAATTTAACATTCTTGAAAAATCTAGATTTAAAAGTTTTCACCTAGAAAACTTTGTAAAAACAATGTCTACAATGAGCATGGTGAAGACCTATTACAGCTGCAATATATGTCAAAGAAAAATACATCCAGCACTGGAGAAGGGTGGAAAAACATCCTGAACACAGACTGGGAGAAATTACCCTCTGCCGTGGGAGGAGCTGAGTCACAGAGAAATCACGACCTATCCAGCACAGGTTTTGCCTAAGAATGAAACTGAAAAATGGCAACTAAGAAGAACCCTCTCACCCCGACCACCAGGTTAGAAGACGTCAAAGTCACTACCACTGGGGGAAGGACAAGAGGGCAGGGAAAGAGATCATCCATGGTATGGACATACAGGGAAAGCCTAAAGAAAAGTGCGGGAGCAGAAGTTTGGAGGTGGAGGAGTGACTAACAAACCACCCCCACCCTCAAAATGAAACAGGACAAAGGAATTTGAACTGTGATTTGAAGGTAACCATAAACCAACAAAATACAAAACCAACTCAATTCTTATCTTAATGGCCTCGATCCCCATACTAACAAGAGAAAGATAAATGTGCCCATATCCAGGCATAGATACAATGTACTTCTGTTCCAGATACAATATCTGGCAATCGATGAATACTTACATGACACGCACACAAAAAGGAAAAAGAACCACAACACACTGTTAAGACACAATGTATTAAACAGAATAAGACTCAAATGCCACATATGTTGGAATTAATAGACAGGAAATTTAAATTAAACTAACTATGATTAATATGATAACATCTCTTGTGAAAAAATTGGACAATATAAACAAACGGAAAACTTCAGCAGAATGTAGGAAACTCTAAGAGTAAAATGAAAATAGCAAATTCAGCTTCATTTTGTCTATTGTTCGCATGTCATATCTTTACATCTTGTCACTCTTTCCCTCTTGTTAGTTGGCTCTATCTCAGTTTTCATACTTAAAATGTATTCCTTCTAGGCACAGATTGTTGTAGCTGGATTTTTTTTTATCCAATCTTCTAAGTTCATTTAATTGGTATGCTTACATCAGTTATACGTTATATAATTATTGATGTGGTTGACATGAAATTTGAGAGTTGTTTTTTCTGTATTTCATTTGTTATTTATTTTTTCTTCCATTTTTGATCTGCCATTGGATTAAATAGTTCTAAGATTTCATTTTATCTCCACTACTGGCTTATTATTTATTTTACTTTCCAAAACATTTTAGTAGCAACAGTAATGCTTATAATATGTAATATAATTCATCAAGTGGAGTTGCTATGATAATATCAAAGAACTGTATATCAGAACAAAAAATATTATCAGAGTAGATAAGGACTTTACA
>NW_012154951.1:6651084-6651613 GCF_000956105.1 Propithecus coquereli | reverse complement strand
TTCTTAATTGAATCTATAACTAAAAACTTTCTGATTAAAACAATTTCAAGCCAAGAGTGTTCACCGATAAATTCTACCAAACATTTAAGAAGAAATTGTAAACTGCTATGCAAAGGAAGCTATACACCAATATCCCTCATGAACACAGACCCAAAAGTGTTCAACAATATATTAGCGAATTTAATCTGCCAATGTATACAAAGAATATTATGCCATGCTTGGCCAAGTAGCTTTTATCCAAGAAATGAAGGATTGTTACAATATTTTGGAAATCAATCAATGTAAATCACTACACCAACAGACTGAGGAAGAATATATACATGATAAGTTCAATAGTTGCAGAGGAGAAGATTTGACAAACCTTGATATTCATTCACAATTCATCAAAAACCTCAGTAACATAAATGGAAGAAAACTTCATCTCTCTGAAGCAACAAAAGAAATAAAGCAACAATTGGAAAAGAAGAAATAAAGCTCTTTATTTAAGTTTTTATTTATGATATGATTGTCTATGTACAAAATCCTATGG
>NW_012154951.1:6649767-6650777 GCF_000956105.1 Propithecus coquereli | reverse complement strand
GGGGGCAAGGGCAACATACATAACCTAAACATCTGTATGCCCATAATATGCTGAAATAAAAAAAAAATCAATTTCAAAGAAAGCCATCAAATTACTAGAACATCTTTGTATGATTTTCCAGAAAAATGAAACCAGTGAATCTTGGCAAAGAGGACTAACATTTATTGAATGATTTATTATTAAACAGGATCTTGACAAAATTATTTCATTTAAGTTATACTCACAAGAGTTCTGGGAGTTAGGTGATAGTATCCCTATTTAATGTAAAGAGACACAAAGGCTCAATGACTTTTAACCTGTCATTATTAAAGGCCATAAGGCCTATTAAATGAATGAGCCAAGGTTCAAACTCAAGTTTTACTGATTCCAATCAATCAGGTTTCCATCTTCCATCATCATCTCTCAGATATTTTTTCACTATATTTAATGACGTGCCCACATAGTATTGTGACTGTGTCATCACCAAATTTTCGATTCTGAGTATTCAAGACATTTTAAAACCCCCAAAGGTATTACCATAGAGCTTTTTCAGAGTAACTTTTAATTCATCTGATTTTTTTTCTAAAGAACCGGATTTTTTAATATTGAATGTCCATGAAGCCATCTCTATATAACATGAATTTAAGTGGAGACACCAATTATCTTCTGTTCTAGAAATCCTTATGCAGCCAATCCAAAAAATTCAGATCAGCATAATCACTTTGTGGTCTTGACATTTGCAGAATGATCACTGACTTTACTTTCTATCAAAAGTTATTGTTAAAAAAGTACTGGTAACATAATAAGTGCTCAAGAAATTCTTAATGGTCTACGTTTCATTTGTCTCAATCCTCCTTGAAGTTGAACTGGCTGCTCAGACTTTAAATTTATCTTAGCTGTGGAAAATGCACTTTTAAAGAAATGTATTAAAAATCATTTAGCTTTACATTACCTTACCTCAGACCTGTGAGGCTGGATCAGAGCTCAGGAGTATCACCAAGGATTGTATTCCCCACAAACATAAATTTAAA
>NW_012154951.1:6648108-6649717 GCF_000956105.1 Propithecus coquereli | reverse complement strand
ATATAAAAATAAATCTTAAAACTCAATAAGAACACAGTAAAAGCCCAATAAAAAAGTAGGCAAAAGATTTTAACAGACCAAAGAAGATATATGTAAGACAAATGAGCACAGAAAAACACTATATCATGAGCCATTAGAGAAATTCCAATAAAAAACACAATAAAATACCATTACTCTCCTAGTAAAATGGTAAAAACAAAAACAAACCTTATAGCAAGTACTGGTGAGGATGTAGAATGATTAGAATTTTCATACATTGTTGGTGGAAATGCAAACTATTACAGACATTTTGCAAAATAGTTTTGACCTTTCCTTTTAAGGTTAATCATACATTTATACTATGATCAGGAAATCGCTTTTCTATAGTCACTTATCTGAGAAAATACAAACATAGATTCAAACAAAAATATGTACACAAATATTTATGTCAACTATATCCATAACTGCTAAAAAATGGAAACTGTAGAATAGATAAACTCTGGAAGACCCATACAAAGGAGTACTAAATAGAAATAAGAAAAAATGAACTACTGATAGATTCCTCCTAAAATAGATAATTCTTTAATGCATAGAAGAAGTCAGGCTCAATATATACATATATATACATAAATTCATACATGCATTTATACATACAAATATATGTATATAAATCCTGAAAGGAAAGTCTGTTTGGCCTAACCTTAGTCTTATACTTATCCTCTGTATTTGTCAATCCTCTGGTGTCAAGTGGGATATGGATAGAACAGATCCACAATGGAACAATGGAATGGTCTTAATAAAACAAGCAAAAAAGAATGATGTGCATGTAAAATTTATGTGTGTGTGTGTGTATATATATATATGTATGTGTGTGTACATACAAATATTTATATATGTGTTTCTCTACATGTATTAGAATTCATCTTAAACCAAAAAGTACAGAAGAATGCTCAAAACCTTCTAGGCAAACTGGCATAAAGTCTAAATGACATTTCTGGTAAGAGTTTCTCTTAGTCAACATCATTTGAGTTCAATTCTTGGATATTTGATATTTATTAACCATTTAATAAATATTACAGTAGTTATATAGTGAAAAGGTGCTTTAATGAATCATGAAATTTAATTAAATGATGAGTTTATTATTACAGACTGCTCATAGACACATGAAGACATATTAAGTAGATTGACATCTTTACTTTTATTCAAGTATTTCCACTCTTTCAGCCTCCCTACATTCCCATAAAAAACTGAGATGAAAAAGAGACAGTCAGCAAGCATGGTACATCTGGGTGATATATAAAACATGACTCTAGTAAATGTATTAGGTGCTTTTTGAAACACATGGAAAATAAAATAATTAATAACAAAATAAAATTGATACTAAGTGTAGGATGACATTTTTAAAATTGTGGAGTCAGTCATATATGGTCTGATACCTGCGATGAGGACCAACGAGGTCATTGCAAGCTGAGTTTCTGGAGAGAGTGGGATCCCAGGCCAGTTGGACCTAGAAAGAGTTTATCGTTATTTTACCGCTGGTACATGGAAGCCTGGATGAAACACATTAGACTGCATAGAGCAGTACATTATTTCAGCAAGAAGTAACTTTAGGATGTCACTAAAAAGTCAC
>NW_012154951.1:6643505-6646963 GCF_000956105.1 Propithecus coquereli | reverse complement strand
GAATATATATAAATATGTATTAAGAATACGTATAATATATAATACATATACAATGGAAAGTTGCTTCTGTCCTAAGAAAGCTTATTGTCAGGAAGCGAGATATGTATTTAACAAATAATTAAAAGACATAACAGATTACTCACTAAAAAACACAGGATACTCATGGGCAAATGTCAGGGGGCTCCCAACCTAGTCTTGCAGAAGAAATGTCCCTGACTTAAGTAACTTTTAAATTGAGGACGTAATAAAATGAAGTCAGAGGGAATGAAGAAAATGCTTGAATCTTAGGACATGGAATATTAAAGGGCAGAGAGGTTCAAGTTAAATGACAAATTCCAACAATTAGAAGCAGCTAGTCTGATTGGAGAGGAGAGTTCAGTTGGAAGGTTGGTAAGAGCTAAGGCTGGAAGACTGGGGAGGGGGCAGAGTGTGACCATACATTATGCATTTGAACTTTATTGTGAAGAGAAGAGGAGGCTCTGGAGGTAGTAAAGCACGGAAGCACTGTGATCAAAAAAAAATTTGCGAAATATCACTCCAGCGACAATGAGGAGATAGGGTGCCCAGAGAAGTGATGAAAAGGGAACAGCAGTATGGATGTACAGGGGAACAAGTGAGAAGGCAGTTGCGATAGTGGATAAAAGTGATATTATAATATACATATCAAATATATATGGGCATAAATATAATAGGAAAGGCATGAAGAAGAAAGATAAATCCATGGGTGACTGGCAGGTGCTACGCCTGCTCTATGCATATGTGTGTGTTTTAATCAGCTTAATGCAGGCAATGGTTAAGCATTTAAATACAAAGAATGATTTATAGGGATAATGATTTATCAACTGTCCATTGATACACATGAGCTTGTAACTTCAAGAACAGACATCTTTCTATCTTTTAGGTATTTTTTGTTTTCTCACCTCATATACTCATATAATCTTCATATTATTGCTTATCAGTTTTAGATGTCATCTGTCAACTTTCTGCTATGATAGATGAAAGGTTAATTCCTTTATACCTTTACTACCAATACTACCCTTCCTGCCAAAATATTCATATAAAATTATTTTTATAGTCTACCTGTATAATTTTGGTAACGTAGTTACATGCTCATTTCTACATTCCATCAACTGCAGAGAGTGCCTGCCAGTACTTGTGTGGATCTGCCCCCTACCGAGTTGCCCATCTTAGAGTCTCCTCACTTCCTCTCAGCTCCTCGTGACTTCAGCTGCCTGGATTCCATCTCCTAGCTTTCCTTTCTCAATTTCTGTCATCTTATGTTAAATAGTAGCAAATTATCTTACATATGTAAAGAAAATAAAATTTACTTTTTATAATTAATATGGTCCTCCTCATTACCCCCATCCACTGAACACTTTGGGATAATTTCCAAGTCTCTCCTCTCTGTGTCCCCTGTGGCATGTTGGGTTCCTGCCCTTGTGATATGTAAAAATAATATTTACATATGCAATGTAACAGGAGGAAAATAAATACACACTGTTTTATCAAGCTAAAGAGAAGTGAAGGATATAATGACTAGCATTAGTGTTGATGCTCGTATATTTCTCTAAGGCTTTTCATACAAATTGAGATGAGCCACATAATAGAATCAAAGTAAACAAAAGCTCTTCAGTTGCTTGTTGCCTGTAAGATGGGGCAGTTCTGGTGGAGAAAAAGTACTGCATCTGGAAAATATTCTATTTAAATAATTGAGGACACATGGTCTGAGCAAACTAATGCAAATTTTGCTGATTTTCCTTTCTTTTTACTTTTTTTTTTCCATTTTAGTGAACAAAGAAAATTACATGTGATTATATCTGACAGTTGTATCCTCCAGGAAGGTAGAATTTTTAAGAACATTATAAAAATATTTGGTGTTCTCATCATTTATGTCATTATGGGTAATTTATATTTAGTATGATATTATTAAGTTGCTTTCACTTTAGTTAGAAAATAGGTTTCTCTAGAAGAAAACAGAGAAAAAGCTTCTTGACATTGGTCTTGATAATAATTTTTTGAATATGACCCCAAAAGCACAGGCAACAAAAGCAAATATAGACAAATGGGATTGCATAAAACTAACAACCCTCTGCACAGAAAAGGAAACAACCAGCATACTATGGAACAGGATGAAATATTTGCAAACCATACGTTTGATAAGGGCTTCATAGTCAAAATATATAAGGAACTCAAACAACTCCATAGCAAGAAGACGTATAACCTGGTTTAAAAATGGGTAAAAAAATAAAGACATAGAAAATGGTCAATAAGCATATAAAAAATACTCAACACCACTAATCATCAGGAAAATGCAAATCAAAATCACAATGAAATATCATCTCACACCTGTTAAAATGGCTATTCTCAAAAAGACAAAAGTTAACAAGTATTGGCATGGATTCTGGAGAAAGGGAAACCTTCATACACTGCTGGTGGGAATATAAATTAGTACAGACATTACGGAAAACAGTGTGGAGATTTCTCAAAAAAATAAAAAAGAAACTATCATATGATCCGGCAATACTACTTCTGAGTTTAAATCCCAAGGAAATGAAATCAATATCTTGAAGAGATTCATGCATTCCCATATTCATTGTAGCATTACTCACAAAGGCCAATATAGGGAATCGACCTAAGTTTCCATTGAAAGATGCATGGATAAAGAAAAAGTTGTATATGTACACAACAAAATATTATTCAGAATTAATAAAAGAAAGAAATCCTGTCATTTGAGACAATATGGATGAACCTAGAGAACATTATGCTAAGTGAAATAAACCAAGCACAGAAAGACCGATACTGCATTATCTCACTTACACGTGGGATCTAAAAATTGTCAAACTCATAGAACAGGCAGTAGTATGCTGGTTGCTAGGGATTTGGGGGTTGCGAAAATGGGGAAATGTTGGTCAAAAAATACAAAGTCTCAGTTAGACAGGATGAATAAGCTCTTGAGGTCTAATATACAGCATAGTAATTATAGTAAATAATGCTGTATTGTATACTTGAAATTTGCTAAGAGAATAGATCTTAAATATCCTCACCGCAAAGCAAAAAGATAAGTACTTGAGGTTATGATTATGTTAATTAGCTTGATTGTGGCAATCATTACACAATTTATACATATATCAAAACATCATGTTGTATACCTTAAATACATACAATTTTTATTTGTCAACTCTACCTCAATAAAGCTGGGGAAAAAAGAAATTGGGTTTCTATTAATGGATACTTTTCAACCAAAATAGGTTAACTATTAACCTATGATGTTCTTGATTATCAAAAATTTATACATCATGCCGTATTTTCAGTGATTCATATATTTTACTTTAGAAACTATAAAACAAATGTGGAAAGCATTAAAATTCCTGTAAAATGTAATCCTTTCATGTTTATTGCAACTCTGCTTCTGATTTCAAGTTTTCCTCTCAGAATTCAACTGGCCTTATATAACTATT
>NW_012154951.1:6636734-6643350 GCF_000956105.1 Propithecus coquereli | reverse complement strand
GAATATATATAAATATGTATTAAGAATACGTATAATATATAATACATATACAATGGAAAGTTGCTTCTGTCCTAAGAAAGCTTATTGTCAGGAAGCGAGATATGTATTTAACAAATAATTAAAAGACATAACAGATTACTCACTAAAAAACACAGGATACTCATGGGCAAATGTCAGGGGGCTCCCAACCTAGTCTTGCAGAAGAAATGTCCCTGACTTAAGTAACTTTTAAATTGAGGACGTAATAAAATGAAGTCAGAGGGAATGAAGAAAATGCTTGAATCTTAGGACATGGAATATTAAAGGGCAGAGAGGTTCAAGTTAAATGACAAATTCCAACAATTAGAAGCAGCTAGTCTGATTGGAGAGGAGAGTTCAGTTGGAAGGTTGGTAAGAGCTAAGGCTGGAAGACTGGGGAGGGGGCAGAGTGTGACCATACATTATGCATTTGAACTTTATTGTGAAGAGAAGAGGAGGCTCTGGAGGTAGTAAAGCACGGAAGCACTGTGATCAAAAAAAAATTTGCGAAATATCACTCCAGCGACAATGAGGAGATAGGGTGCCCAGAGAAGTGATGAAAAGGGAACAGCAGTATGGATGTACAGGGGAACAAGTGAGAAGGCAGTTGCGATAGTGGATAAAAGTGATATTATAATATACATATCAAATATATATGGGCATAAATATAATAGGAAAGGCATGAAGAAGAAAGATAAATCCATGGGTGACTGGCAGGTGCTACGCCTGCTCTATGCATATGTGTGTGTTTTAATCAGCTTAATGCAGGCAATGGTTAAGCATTTAAATACAAAGAATGATTTATAGGGATAATGATTTATCAACTGTCCATTGATACACATGAGCTTGTAACTTCAAGAACAGACATCTTTCTATCTTTTAGGTATTTTTTGTTTTCTCACCTCATATACTCATATAATCTTCATATTATTGCTTATCAGTTTTAGATGTCATCTGTCAACTTTCTGCTATGATAGATGAAAGGTTAATTCCTTTATACCTTTACTACCAATACTACCCTTCCTGCCAAAATATTCATATAAAATTATTTTTATAGTCTACCTGTATAATTTTGGTAACGTAGTTACATGCTCATTTCTACATTCCATCAACTGCAGAGAGTGCCTGCCAGTACTTGTGTGGATCTGCCCCCTACCGAGTTGCCCATCTTAGAGTCTCCTCACTTCCTCTCAGCTCCTCGTGACTTCAGCTGCCTGGATTCCATCTCCTAGCTTTCCTTTCTCAATTTCTGTCATCTTATGTTAAATAGTAGCAAATTATCTTACATATGTAAAGAAAATAAAATTTACTTTTTATAATTAATATGGTCCTCCTCATTACCCCCATCCACTGAACACTTTGGGATAATTTCCAAGTCTCTCCTCTCTGTGTCCCCTGTGGCATGTTGGGTTCTCAATGTCTGTGGAAAGGAGGAGAAAGCAGGATCTCCAACGCGCAGGGTCCAGAGTTGAAGGCCACCTCTCTCCCTATACCAAGTGGCTGACCAGGTTGAGAGGATGTTCCTTCACTACTGTCTTCCAGGTGAGTGAGGCTGCCATGGAACCAATATCTGTTGTTGAATTTGTGAAAATTTTAAGATTCAAAATAGACTCATTTGTGTCAAACCTTGACAACTGGAGCCAGGCAAGGTCATGAAGGGAGGGCTCTCATGCACAATTTGCGTGATAACAAGAACTATCAAAAGAAATTTTTGCGAACCACAGCTTACTACATGAGTCACACAAGGACAGCTAGTTGCTTATACAAAAACATTTGCCTGACACCCTGTCTCGCAAGCCCAATCCAAGGACACAGCTTGCCCTGACTTTAGGATTACAAGTTTTACCTAGCAACTCCTACCACTCACTAATCACAGCTTTCCAGCTCCCAAAGACCCTGTGAGTGCTAATAAACTTTCTTTCAAAACAATTTGTGTAACCTCTTTCCCCAGCAAACCCCTAACATTTTGTTTTTGCTGTCGTTGTTGTTCTCTGGACTTACTGGAGACCACTCTGGTCTGTATGTGTGTCCCAGATTGCAATCCTACTTTTTGTATATCATTCCCAAATAAAATATTTTAACTGGAGATTCATCTCTACTTTTTTTATGAGGACCTCTTTCACCAAAACATTCCTAGCTAACCCATGTGTAAACATGCTCTGGTATTTTACTCCTTTTTTTAGCCAATCCTAAGGAATTGCTTATATAAATATAGTTATACACTGAGGGAGGTTCACCTGTGCTTCAGCAGTGGCAATCTTAGCTACTTAATTTGTGTAGCTTGTCAGTGCTTTTTGATCCTAACTTCAGCTCAGTTCAGAAGTACTTCATCCATCATAGGATGGATTGCTCCAAAGTCCATCTCATATCATAACTTTGTGGTTCTGACAGACCCAAACCATGCTCAACAGTTCCAAATGACTGGCCATTTGGTGTCACATGACCAAGCATTCTGTCTCTACCAGGGTTTCTACCAGGGACCCTATGCTAGGGTCCAGTAGCATTCTAGGAGCTATTTTACTAAAGGCATATCATTTTTTGCTGCAGGTAGCATGGATCCTGCCATAGAACATGAGGGGGCTACATTGAGATTCTCCTACTGGGATTTTCTATAAGCTCTATATGACACTTTTTTCCCACCACTGGTAACTATAAAACCATAGATTATACCAATAGTATTGCTCTAGCTTCAGGGCTACTTGCACTGCAGCCTGCACATGCTCCAGAGTCTTGTCCTGCTCTGTGCCCCATTCAAGGTTGGAAAATTTTATTTTCCCCCAGTACCTGGGTCAGATCAATTTCCAGCTGGAAAATGCTACTTCCAGAATATTTTTAGATCTTACTTGTGCAGGACATGGGAGATGCAATATTTAATCTTTTACTTTGGAGACAATGCTTTGTTGCACCTCTTACCAGTGGAACCCTAAAATGTTTACTGATTATCAAGTCCTTGAATTTTTGTAAGGTTTACCTTCCATAGTCAGGAGCATGTGTGTCTTATCAAGGCCTCCAACCTACCAAGCCTTCGTTCAGCTTGATGTTGTTGATCAGTAACTGCTAGATGTCCATTTAGTTCACACTAGACAGAGGATAAGAGAGTTAACATAGCCTTGATGCATAATTGGATATGTATATTGTTGTCTGTTCCATGTGGATATTAATTGTTTCTGATTCTCTTTTCTCATTAGAATAGAAAAGAATGTAATCATATTACGGCTGCATTACCCACCTGATGCTACATTACTCTTCTCTAACAAAGATACTGTATCAGGCACAGCAGCTGCACCTGGAACTACCCTATATAGTTGTGTCATAGTAGGGCAGTATCGTCCTACAGTATTCATCTGATTTATAGTACTGAGGCCAAGACCAGACTGACGAATTATAAGAGTATTTTAGCCCTTGCAATCTTTTCGACCCTTTGAGGTGGCACCATTTTCTATCTCTCTTACACATGCCCAATTGTGAGAAATTTTTTCTGACTAACTCGCTTGACCAGAGGAAGATGTTCCAGTAGCTTTCACTTGGCCCTGTTTGCCGTGGTATTCCTTACTTCACAGGCCAAAGGTGCAATGTGAAGGTTGTACCTACCACTAAGTACAATAATTCCAATTGGATTGAGGGAGCTGGAAATGATGAGGGAGTGGGGACACAGACCTAGTGGATCCAGTGTATGTTGCACCTAGTCCAGAATTCCATTTGTTTCCTGATCCTTGTATGTCCCCACACAAACAATGGCAATGTATGGCATTTTGGTATACTAGAAATCAGTGATAACTCAGACACTGTTTCCAATAATCTTCAAAATGTTTGAACATTCCTGTTCCCCAATGTAAACATATCTGAGTAAATGTCTGAAACCCGGGCCCTTATAATTTGTAGGACCCAGTACAAAGTGAAAATGTAGGGCCACTTATTCAAAAAGCAGGAAGAAAATAGATTTTTCCCTTCTTCCACGGTCTCTCTGTCAACCTGTCAGTGTATTTTATGTGCTATTTCATGTGCTTTCCCTCAGGCACAAGGATATTTATCAGGATATTTATATTCATTTGCCCATCTCAGGCACCTGTGCTCAGCCCCCACCCCTCAAGGGCAGCAGCGGGTGCTGGGAGGGAGCGGGGAGTACATAGCCAAGAAGCTGTCTCGGGGAGTTGGTGGGAGGGCAGTTGGTGGGAGGCAGCACCACGTGTAAGTTAAAGCTCTAAATCCTTGGCAGATGCTCCGTTGTTCCATTGGACTTCAATCTTACAAAACACAGATTAATAGATAGAATTATTAAGAATTTCTAGAAGATGACTGCAGTGTAATAAACTCAAGTACCAGTCCCCTCTCTGAGCAGAGAGCCCTATACAACTGCTCTGGTCTTACCTCCATGAACGAAGTTATCTCTGGCTGTAGTTTTCTTCAGGAAAGGACTCCAGGAATCATTTTAATGAATATTTGCCATGGCATTCCAGGGTTTTTCCTCCTGGAAATTGAAGTTCCCCTTGAGTCCATGAGTCAGTGAGTCTGGGTTACAAACTGGCTGAGCTCTGTTTTTGGTCATCTATCCATGCTGTGCCTTGTAGGAAGACTTATTTGCTCCTAAACACAGTGTTCAATTCATGCTCTGCTTAACTCTTTGTGAGCATGGGCCTCTTGCCTGACACTTCTGTGCTGCTCATGCAATAATTACCACCATCTAACTTCTGGTGGTTAAATATCTCCAACTGGCCTCTATTATCTATTAATAAATTAATATCAATACTATTAATACTATTAATTATCTATTCTTACTATCATGAAGTCTAATTATGTAATAGCCCTCTTAGCTTACAACCCTGGCTTATAGAAGAGAGCCATGCTTTAGAAGTTTGTTTTGTTTTGTTTTGCTTTGTTTTCTCCCAAGCAACAAATTATCTTTTAGTTTTAGATATCAAAGTAGATTCATTTACTTGTACTAACTTTAGATGGGGAATTCCACAGTAACATTTTAAGATAGAATTGTCTTTTAAGACTTCTCAACTCCTCTTGAAGGCCTCCCAGCCCCTTACAAGGGCTAAGCTATTGAACTTTTCAGTGATTCTGCTGCACCCTTACCTACATGTCCCTTGTGTTAAATCCTCCAAGTGTTCCTGGTGTGTCCTCTGGCCTTCTGTGACGTTTCCACGCCACCATTTTCATATTCTGGTACCCTCTGTACTCCCTTCTCTCTCATGTGACACAAAAATCCTGGCATTCAAATTTACTTACTATCAGCATCACTTTTTTCATGTTTCTAGCAACCATCCTAATAATGAGTTTGCTACATCCTTTAGAACCCTAGGAGCACTCAGGATAATTCTTCAAAATCAGTAAATCCTTCCCTAGCTGATAATCATTTAATCCAGCCTGTTTGATCCATCATCCTAAGAATCTAGTCCCATGCATGTTCCCCAGGACCCTACCAACAAATAGTATATAATTGTCCACTGATACCTTCTCTATTTTAGGGGTGACATGTTCACTTTGGTCAGTCAAGCCTACTGTCCTGTTGAAGAAAATGTCCTACTTTTAAGATTAAACCTCATGCAGATGTGGAAAATAATAACAACACAATCATGTAAAGTAAATCTACGAGATTAATACTGGGGGAAGTGTTTTCCCAGTTACATAGCCAGCATCGAGTTGGTAGTACTTACCTTCTGTTCTGTGCTTTATATTGGAAAATCTATAAATAATGTTTATACTAGTCGGATTTTATTAAGGCATTTACTATAGAACTAAGTATTAGGCTTTAACTGTATTTATTTACCTGTACAGGTTTAAGATTTTCTACCATTGTTAAATTTTCCTGTATCTTCTCTTTTTAAGGACACTATAACAACTGGGGATTCTCCTCGTCATTTCCCACATACTTGTCCAGAGAATTCCTGTCTCCCTGATCTTCTCTACAGGGATCAACCTCCAAGTGGACTTCACACCTGTTTTTCTAGGAAGGACCTCACTTCCCTCATCTCCTGGGTGTACTCCTTTGTTGTGTAGATCCACTGCCTTTTTGTTGCTGGATTTTCTCCCTGCTTTTTCTGGAGAACACCCTGAAATAATTTCCTAAGATAGAATATGAGGGATAGAAACTGAGAAAAAAAAATATCACATTGAATGCACATAGAATTCTAAGTTAAAATCATTTTCTCTGAGAATATTAAAGGCATTATTCCCATGCTTTTAGTTCAGTTAAAGAAATTGATACCAGTCTGATTGTATCTTCTTTTAAGTGAGTTTATATTTCTACTGGCTGAGTGCATTCTGGTTTTTTTCTTCATCTCTATTGTTATGAAATTCAAAATACTGGAGCTAAGTGTGATTATTTTTAATCATTCTTCCCCCTGAATATTGGATGGGCCTTTTCAGTCTGAAGATAATGTCCCTTTTGGCTCTGAGAAAGTCTCTTTTATTATTTTCATGATGATTTCCTTTGGTTCATTTTTCCTTCACTCTCTTTCCAATCCTTTTATTTATCCTTTATTTATCCTCTCTCTATTTCCGATCCCATTAAACAGAATGATGGAATTTCTGGTTGGATTGTTTTTGTCTTTTAACTTTTCTTTCATATTATTTTCTTGTTTTTCTGCTCCAA
>NW_012154951.1:6634676-6636684 GCF_000956105.1 Propithecus coquereli | reverse complement strand
ATCTTCTTTTAAGTGAGTTTATATTTCTACTGGCTGAGTGCATTCTGGTTCTTTTCTTCATCTCTATTGTTATGAAATTCAAAATACTGGAGCTAAGTGTGATTATTTTTAATCATTCTTACCCCTGAATATTGGATGGGCCTTTTCAGTCTGAAGATAATGTCCCGTTTGGCTCTGAGAAAGTCTCTTTTATTATTTTCATGATGATTTCCTTTGGTTCATTTTTCCTTCGCTCTCTTTCCAATCCTTTTATTTATCCTTTATTTACCCTCTCTCTATTTCCAATCCCATTAAACAGAATGATGGAATTTCTGGTTGGATTGTTTTTGTCTTTTAACTTTTCTTTCATATTATTTTCTTGTTTTTCTGCTCCAATATCTGCGAGATTAGTTCAACTGTATGCTACAAGCACAAAATAGCATGTCTATTTCATTTCGGTAATTGTATTGTTGATTTCCAATCTGGCCTAGTTTTTATTTTTCAGGGCATTTTCATTTTATAGAGGACATTTATTATTAAATCTTTTTGAGGGTTTTAATAGAGTGTAGTGTAAAATTCTTTTATCTTGATTAAATTTAATTTCCTTTTTCATTTTAGCCCTGGAGTCATTTATTTTTTTTCTCTTTAGTTTTCTTAGCCTTTTTTCTTTCAGGTTGCAACATTTTCTCAAGTATCTGGAGAACCTTTGCAGTTTGAATGTATTTATGAATAAAGCTAGAGGCACTCTGAGAAGGGAGCTCTGTGCACGCAGGGGAGCTTACTGACTGCAAGCCCAATCTGAAGGAGAGTAAATGAGAAGGCAGCATTTTATGTTAGTGTCTTTGACTCTTGGAATTAATTTTTAATCACTTGTGTATCCTACATAAAAATGGTATTTGTAGTAAAAAAATACTTTATAAATAATAATAAAAAAGAACATCTGTGTCAGCATCCCTGTGGTTTAAAAATAGAATGTTTAAATATTTCTGAAGTCCCCAGCATGACTTTGATAATAGCATCACAACCGGTGCTGCCCTCCAGAGGTTACCAAGAATTTGCAGTATGTATATGTAGCTTTGAATAATGTATTGTGTTTTACATGTTTGTGAGTGAGCATGCATTGTTTGTATTCTTCTGTGACCTAATTATTTTTCATATAACATACTTTTTTATGTGACTCATTGCTATTGATATATGTAACTGTCGGTCATTTATTTTCATTGCTTCTGCCAGGCATCGGGAGACATATGAACCATAAATCATTTTCAACTACATTTCTGCCTGAAGCTTTCGGTCTACATTGACACTGGCAAACCCTTGAGAGGAACGGATTGTTGTTATGTGTTTTCACATAGGTACTATTTTACTTCCATCCAAAGTAAGTTGGAGCAAGCACAATTCCTCACAGTCTTTAGTGAGGTGAATTTCTTTTTCTCTTAATTCAATCATGGAAAGCATATCTTCTTAAGTTTCTTGCTGTATGTAGGCTCTGTAGTACTGCTTCCCCAGGGACTTAGCACCCCTAGAAGGGACTACTGAAGTACAACAGGCCAGCAGATGCCCTCAGGGCAGAGGCCAGACTCAAAACCTGCTTACATCTCAGCAATAGTACTCTCCTCTTCTTGGCACTATAAGTTAGCTTTACTTTTTTTGCTACATCAAGTCTGCACAGAAAAAGCTTTTCCAATCATGTCTAATATTATTAAGCATCTTGTTCTGAGAAATTATGTATATTTATAAAGACCTGTTATGGGAACAGGAAGTCCACATTGTTTTATTTTATTATTCTTATTATTTTTTTAATTTGGAAAATGCTGGACTGTTCTGCCTTGTAATCTGTGTTACAGGAGGTATGTCCTTAAATTGTGTGTGTTGGGGTATTAAACATTTTATATAAATATTTTCAATTAATTTTCATTTTTAGGAGCACTCAGGATAATTCTTCAAAATCAGTAAATCCTTCCCTAGCTGATAATCATTTAATCCAGCCTGTTTGATCCATCATCCTAAGAATCTAGTCCCATGCATG
>NW_012154951.1:6610388-6634556 GCF_000956105.1 Propithecus coquereli | reverse complement strand
TTTCAATTAATTTTCATTTTCAAGTCCATGTTTCACTGCTGTGCTCTTTTACCTAGAGTCCTAGTCTCTGGGCCTTTCTGGGATGCATCTGCAAACATTTGCTCCCTAGAACATAAAGGTAGTTTGCTCTGTCATTACAGTGTGTATACCAAAATCTTTTCTCAACCTATTCCATCATTTTCCCACTTACTTCGTATTCCCAGTCATTCTTTAAAATATCTTTTCTTCTAAATACCCACCTCCTTTTATTGGTGTCTGTTACTTGTAAAGAGATCTCTTGTCTATAATAGTAGTATGTCAGGAAGTAAATGATATTTTCAAAGAACTTCCCAATTAGAACTACATAATTAAATAGCAATTGATTTCATAATGGTGTTTGCTTCTTATCTTGTGTACAGGTGAGGGAAAAGCTCTTTTTTTTTACTTCTCAGTTAGATAAAAATAATATATAAACCAAAACCTAACTGTCATATGGCATATAACAGAAGCACTTAAGGTCTTAGCTTTAGCTACCGGAAGATAAAATAGAAATCAATAAACAGGACTTAGGGACAGAGTTGTGTAGTTCATACTGCACAATCCTCCCTGTAAAACCTGGAGCCATCAGTAATGGCTGAGCAAAATTGAGGCAAACTATTAATACTTAAGTTATCAAATGATCAGTATCATTATCTCAAATATAGCAAAACCCTACCCAATAGGATTTTATTTAAAATATTTAAGGAGCATCATGAAAGACAAGTTTCTGTTCTGGAAGACTTAGTCAACCAGAGGCCAGGCTAACAAATCTGGGATGACTGGGAGAATTTAGACCAGATTGTTCACTCAGCATGAAGGTATTTTGATCTAATAAATGCTCACTGATGACTTGTTTGTATTGCAAGGGGACAGTCTCTTGGAGGGAAGCTTTATACACTTAGTTTGACTTTCAATGAGTATTAAAGGATAAATATTGACAATATAAGCTACTCATATTTAATATATATATATATATATTAATAAAACACCAGTAAAGCAACTAATTCAATATCTGGCACCTAATAAGTGGTCAAAGAGATAGCTTGTCTTTCACACTTCTTGCCTTCTCTTGTCTGTCTTTCTAATTTCTTAGAAGAGTTCCTGCTACAAAACACAAATATTGGCTAAGCAGACTCCTAGGAGAGTCTACTGCAAGAAAGAAGAGATGTGTCTACCTTTCTAGCCCATGCCTTCTTCCCTATTATAAAGACTTATCTTCTTGGAGTAAACCTTGGTTCCTAAGTCAGTAAGTGTTATTGTAGGAGCAGAGGTGAGAAGCTGAGTTTCTATTTTAGGGACTGTGTAAACAATTTGATTTCTTCAAATCAACACTTTTGGCTGATACATTACTTAACTGTCAAAAATTGATTCAGATGTTAAATATCACTGATGATAATCTCAGATGACCTTTAGTTTTTGGAAAGCATTTTTAACAGTTATGCATCTATTAACTTGCTAATGTCTACTGGATTTTACATTTTTGTATTAGGCATGCATTTTAAAGATAGTATATAGAAGCAATTTGTTCCTTATGCATTGGAAGGGCCTCTCAAACACAGCTGGGGGCTCTATTCAACCATCAGAGTCCCTCCCTCACCATAACATCTAAGATTCTTGCAAAAACCTGCCTTTGATATTTCTCACATTTATACCAACAATCTGGATGTGATTTCTCACTATTCCTAGGGAGTTACAAATAGACAATCAAAGCTTTATCATCTTTGAGGATGAAGTATGCACTGAGATAACAACAGGAAAACAAGTGCACTCTCCAGGAAATGATCATCATGGCTGCTATGAAGTTTATTTTGAGCTAGTTTTTCCTATGAAGTGGTTTATGTCTGTAGAGGAAATAAGTTTATGGAGTCTTATTTCTTCTGCAATTTAAAAATATCATTATTAGTGCTTCCCTTGTTTAAAACATGCTATTGGGTACAAGCATCAGGTTATATCAGATAACTTTGACATAGTTTTTCACTTATATATAATGCAATGATATGAGTTATAAAACTATTTAAAATATAGTATGCATAGAGAGAGTGTCAGGGAATGGCAAATTAGGATGGATTCTAAACAAGGAATAGGTTTTAAATGAGAAGTAGAATTTTGACAAGCAGAAATACAGAAACATAAATATCCCTAGCCAGGAAAAGTGATGTGTGGTATTGTATGTGGGTATTTGCATAGATATGCACTTTGTGGTAGTTCTTGATCTTTTAGTTGCAATGATACTGAAACTGATACGAGCTTGCTTAATGAAAAAATATTAGATTCTGAGGATACAGTTACAGCATGCAAGGCTTCAGTCATACTGGAATCAGGTGGCTGAACACTACAAGATTCATGTTCTACTTCGTATTTGTTTCTTTCTGAGTATCTGCTAAATTGTACTATTTTGTTGCATACTAGCTCCTTTTGTTTTCCTGTATGCAGACGGTGGTTTTATTTGTCTTTCATTGAAAGATTTCATTAAAAGATTGACCATATTGGGCCTGGAATCTCTTAGCCTCAATTCCAAATTCCTTAGGGAAAACGGGCATTAATCCATTTTGCTTAAGGTCTCATTCCTAGTCTAAGCAATTTTTCTAAAGCATTAAAAGCATCATTGAAGGGAGATGACTTCTTTGAGTCCTACGGATGCAACCAGGTGAACAGAGCAGGATAAAAGGCCATGGTTCTTATGAAAAAGGAGATATGAGAGATCTGGAATAAGCACTCTATGAGTGCTCACTTAGTTTGTGAATATTTACTGGACATCGTACTTATTTGAGATGTAATAAAGTCTGAATGTAGAAGTGTAAAGGGTAATAAAACCAGAAAAGTTAGTTGAGATGATGTCAAAAGAACTTTGAATGAAATTCCAAGGAATTATGATTTTATTATTTATGCAAAGGGGAGTCATTAAGATATTTAAATAGGGCTTTGGCTCTATTATAGTATCTATAGGTAGATTTGTAAGAAAGCAAAATTCAGATAGAGAGAACATCTCAAAAGAGATTGCAATGTTTCAGACGAGAAGTGATGATTTTGAGTTGTGGCATTGAGATTAGAAAGGGGAACTTTAGTGAGAAGTTGAGTCAGAAGGATTTGGTGTTTGATTTTATTAATATATTAGAGAAATAGAGATGGGGTAAGAGAGATTGTAAACAATTAACTCTTCAAAGATGGCTTTCTCATATTTACACTGTATTAACATAACTTGAAGTGATTTTAAGAAATGAAATGTCCATCGTCTTCTTTCATAGTTACAGGTCAAATGCTCACCTTTTGGGGTATGTGCTGAGTGAAGACCAGGAGGATAGGTGTGTGACTTCCCACTGCAAGGGAATTAAGAACTGGCTTGAGTTCTCCCCAGAAGAAACCTATACTACATAAGGGATTGTCATACGCAATCGGTAGGTATTAAATGAAAAGGGGAAAATGTAGACATTTGGGAAATGTGAGTTAAACAATTTTAAAGAAGTTTCTTATTCCTAGGGCAACTCCAAGCCTTTAATACGTTAATGTTTTGTGTGGATCTTTAAAAGCAACAGTATGGTATGCAGAGTCTCCCATATGAGCATGAAGCCACTTTTTAGATGGAAACCTCCATGGACTAACATTGCTTGAAATGCAATATGAGATCCTACTAAATGTAGAGTTTTCTTAGGATCAAAAGTGCTATTTCCATGGCGAATATCATTGCAACTAAAGTAATTCAACTAGAATCGAAGAT
The DNA here is from genome assembly GCF_000956105.1 of Propithecus coquereli. NCBI lineage: Eukaryota > Metazoa > Chordata > Mammalia > Primates > Indriidae > Propithecus > Propithecus coquereli. Next base: position 6,630,823 of record NW_012154951.1, on the reverse strand, counting down.
ACACACTGCATTATATTAAAATGAACTGGAATGATTAAAAAAAATGAAAATGGCTCTCATCCTTTTTCAGATTTGTGGCCCAACTGCTTATCCTTCTGAGTATGTCGTAAGCAAAACGCCAGGAGAATGGTTCATGACCTTTACCTTCCTAATGCAACTAAGTACATGCCACGAATTCTCCAGAGGAAAACATTATGCTTCCTATAGCGTTGTTAAAGAATGTTGACCTGTGCTTTAACAAAGAAAAGCACTAGCTATACTGACACTCAGACAATGGGAACAAAAGTTCAGCACAATATATGATAAGAGACCTAAAAACTTGAACTAGAATAGTTCAGAGCTAAGATATCCTAATACCCTGCCATATCATATAGCAAAGCAGTTTTAGAAAAATTTCTATGAAAAATGAAAGTGAATATTACTGATCCTGGACATTCAAATTAGATAAGCTCTTTCTTTTGGAAATATTGTAATAATAATAACAATAAATTTCTTTTAAAAGAGAAGGCATTTATTAAACAAATATTACATTTTTTTATTCTTTGTTTTCTCAACCAATTGCAAATTAATTTCAGATACACCCAGGCTACATCTAAGTTTTTTGAATTGCATAATGATAAATCTAAACATTCTGCATCACTCTTTATTTGAATGTCTTCCTTGAACTGCCTACATTATAATTACTTAGGGGGCTCCCTCTAGAGACCTTTAGAATCAGAATCTCTGAAGAGGTGACCTGAGAATCTGCAATTTAATAAACACCCAGGTGATCCTATCCACATGGCATTTTGAGAACGTTACATTAGGTTTTGCTTGTTCTAAGAATGCTTAATTGTCACTATTATTTTGAAAATGTCCCAAAGTACAGATCAATCAAAGACTCAATTATTCACTCGTCCATTTCACCATACATTATGCGCCTGCACTGCCATGGCTTCGAAGATGCATGGGGCACTGCTTCTGCTCTGATCGTTCTTCCATTCTTCTTCTGCTTTCGATATTAAACTAATAAGTAAAAAGAAATTCCTTGGTATATTGTGAAATGTACAGAAATACTGTTTGGCATTTTTAGAGTTTTTTTCCTACAGGTAAAATTATTTTTAGGAAGTCTAGTTCTCAAAAGTGGTTTACAATTAGTTTATCCACCATGGAGGTGTATATAAATGATAAGACTTTCATATAAAAAGTATTTTTAATATGTAATTCCTCCCAAGCCTTCTGAAGAAATGTCTATCTAGTTGAATATTTGATGCACTTTCAACACTTAGCTCCAAAAAGAAGATGACATTTTTTCATTAGTTTAAGATTTATATGCTAAAGTATCTGTCACAATAATAATAAAATCTGACAGTGCAGATCATATGGGCTTTTCATGCAGTAGAGGTAATGTGTTCTTTGGAAGATATAAATGACAATTTGTTCAAATCAGAGATTTAAAAAATTTAGACAAGCAGGGAAGCTCCAGAACTTTATATTTCATCCTTCCAAAATCACTCACTTAATGATGTTTGTCATGTCAGCTATGATGATTAATATTTTGTATATGAGAATAAATATGTTATTACTTTATCACATACTGTTTTCGTTATTAATATTTTCAAAAAAGGTCAGGTGCCAATCAGCCTAAATGCATATATAAAGAGAGACAGTTTTAGGTATAAATCCTAACATGATTACTCTGTGACTTAGCTGTGTTTTCTGTTTTGTTTTGTTTTGTTTTTTTTCTTTTGGTTAATAGCTGCAGCCCTGTGAAATTCCAATGCATTCTACACAAGAGTAAATATGCATATACCTCAACCTCTAAACAAAGAGGAAGGAAAGCTTTCTCACAAAAATATACAGAGTATTAATGTACCATAACCGTTGTCTTTCTACATTGCACCCAAATCTCCTGTTCATGTAATTGTGCCACCAACTAGACTGCATTCCTCAAGAGAAGAGCCACATGTCATTCCTTTTTGCCATCCCAGAGTCTCATACTGGATCTTAGCAGGTGCTTAATGCATGCAAGCTAAACAGAACTGAAAGGTAAAATAAAATAAGTTTGCTACATATCCTTAAATGACAAAAGTACCATAAGTGAATTAAGAAAAGATTTAATAAAATTATCAACATAAAAACTTCAATGTCTACTTTCAGAAAATAAATTATTTAAAAAACCACATTCTAGGCTTCCTTTATATCTATGCTTCCAACTATTTTAACTTATTGTCTATTTAGTTTGAAATAACTACGAAAAAATCTGGTCAATAAGAAAACTATTTAATACTAACATATAATACTTTATCTCGAAAAAATTCATACAACTCATAAAATGCCTTATATATTCTCAAGAAGTAGTTTATATTGTGGGAGTCTAGCTTCTTAAGACTTAATTTTGTACACATAAAATGCCTATTTTAGTTTCTTTACCTAAAGAGACCTTTAGAACAGTCATCATTTTTTATTCTCTAAGCTGTGTTTTGTTGTCAAATTGTATTTTACATGAATACTATAGAAACTTCAAATTACACCCTTAGGGAAAGAATCTTACCCAATCTTCTTACCCAGCCCAAGGATTAATCACAGATGAGTATAATGCAAAACTATAGCATTCTATAATATTACTGGAACGCCTTTACACAAACAGAGTGCCAAGAACTTTCAAAAATAAAAAGAGAAGCTCTCATACTGAGCTTACATTAGAAATAAAAACTCCCTCCATAGAGGAAAGTCTCTAAGGAAATTGTGTTTGGGAGTACATGGTCAAACACCTTCCACGAAACCGTGTAACCTGTCTGGAGGAGGCAGGTATATCCATTTTCAACTTTTTTGGATCAATGTGTCCTCTATGTTTCAGTTCCCCTTTTCTTTCTTTTTCTTTATAAGATCTATGACTATCTACTTCTATAATTATATGGGCCTTAAGTGTGTTAAAAGGAATTTATGACTACCTAATTTTATGAATACCTTGGTTTTAAGTGAGGTAAAAGAAATTTACCAAAGCCCTGAAATAAACCTTGTTGGACATCTATTTTTAAAGCATATATGACACCGTGTGCCCTCTAAGCAGTAGACACCACGTAAGTACCTTCATAAGTCATCATCTGAACAATTACATATTAAATAATAATTTAATAATATCGAAAGCATTTATGTAAATATGCACAATCTGTAGCTTTGGAGTTCTCTTTAAAGGGACTTCACAATGCAGGGGTTGACACTTAGGCAAGTAAAACAAATCGGGACAGGTATTGGGAGTAATCGCTCCATAACTAATCCTTTCATTTTGCTTGGTTAGTCAATTCACATAAGGAAACAATTGCAAAAATAGACAAAAAATTTTCTTTCTCTCAGGATGCTGAGGTTAATGTCCTAGGTAACTCAGGTTAATGTTCTAGGAAAAACAACACCAAAATCTCAGTGACTTACATCAAGAATGGCAGACATCTTTCTCCCTCTGCATGTCCGTCGCGGGTCAGTGCCGAAGCTCTGCACATCACAGCAGCCACCGTCTTAAATATTGCTGGTTGCTGTGCCAGAGAGAAGGGAGAAGGCTCTGTAGAGATATGTTCTGTAAATTAAAAGCTCCATGCCATAGTGGCATGAGATATATCTGTTCATAATTCATGGCCTAAAATCGATCACTTTGTCCCACCTACGCAAAGCGTCAGTAAATACAATCCTGCCAGGTAACTGGAAGAAGAACCAGATATGGGCATTTAGCAGTGTGGCCTCTCTTTCACAGGCACTTCAATCCCATGAGCAGGTGTCTACACCGGTGCAGAAATAAGGCCAGTGCGAATGAAGTATCCCACTAACCAAGGTAGTAAGTCTGGACAACAGGCTGGCATTTTCCTCTGAGAAGAGCAGCCAATTAACTCTGTGTCTTTGTCCAGCACTGCTGACCACTTCTCATTATTCCAAGTCACTTTATTATACAGCTAAAAAATTGCCTGGCTCATCCCTGAGATTATGAGCTCCCTGAGAAAATTTACCTTTTTTCGTTGCTTTCAGCACAGGGCTTGACATATTGTAGGAACTCAATAAATTTCATAAGTAAACAACTGGCTCTTGGACTGCCTGGAAACTTCTAATCATAGGACTAAATGAAATTTATGCCACATTTAAGTTTAATTATTTCTTATAAATAAAAGAAAACTTCAGGTCTTTATAACATTACTTTATTCAGTTTAATTATTGAATCAACCATTTCCATAGATGGTTAGATCATCATTTTGAACATTTAGGCTAAGGTAGTCTCGCATTTGATGTCACAGTTTAGGAAATATTTCTGTAAATGGGTTATTTTAGAAGCTAATGTCTAGAACCAAGGACTGGTTAAAAGCCAGAATTCAATGTCAAAGGCTTAATCTAAATAATGAAGCCTAGAGGCTTAGAGATTTCCAAAGATTGCTTTAATTATACCTCAGAAACATACATCTGCATTTTAATACAATTGGTTAAAGAGAAAAACAAATAAAAACACATGGTTTCTTTTTTCTGTGCCCTCCTTTTACTTGATACTTGTATTAAATGCTGAAATTGCCCCATTATTTGGATGAAGTACTATATGCCCTGACAGACTGAAAATTACGTTCTTCCTTCTCTACAAAGAAAGAGCTAGAAGGGATCACCTATTTTAAAAATACCAGCTTCATATCCAGGGTATTTTGTTTATCAGGTCTTTTAAAAAAAATGATTATGATCTCTGCTACAGTACAGAGAACTTTAGATAGGTTAGGAGTCACTAAAAGGCTTATTCATTTCAGAAATACACACACACACAAAAGATATTACTAAAGCTACTGGAGTTTTACTCTGCTCAAATGTTAGATGATGTTTGCTTTAGAATTTTGTTTTGCGTAATGGTCTTTCTATCAATCTTTTAGGTGGTGAATAGTCCCAGAGATGATAAAATCACCTCTGTATCAAGAATTAACTAATAACACAATGTGAAGACTAATGTAATTTATCACTTTATATTGCAACTTAACAAAATAGAACTAGTTTAAGCCAACTCCCCAACCTCCTACAAAAACACAATGGGAGGGAGGAGTTGGAGAGGGAGGAGATACATTTTCCTAAATGTCTGGATGTAGGGCAGACTTCACACAAGCTTGATTTAAGAGCTCATGTGACCACACCAAGAATCCCTTTTTTTTCAATCTTGCTCTGTAATCATTCTCCCCGCCCCACCCAATTCCCTAGCCATAGTGACTGCATCGGTTAGTCACTTCTGTTTAATAAACCACCACAAAACTAAGTGGCTTAAAAAACAATGATTTGTTATTCCTCATAATAATGTTGGCTGGCTGTGGTTTCTCTACTACAGTCATTTGTGTAGCTTCATTAAGCTCAGGGTTATCTGAGTTGGAAGGTTCAAAGAGGCCTGACAGTTGAAGCTGGCTGTCATCTTTAGCACTGGGGACCTCATCCTCATGGGGTGCTGTTCTCCAGCTGACTACTGGCTTCCTCATGTGGCAATCTTAGTACACAGTTCTCAAAGAGTAAAAATGGAAGCTGCAGATGCTCAGACTTAGAGTTGCACAATGTCATTATTTTTATCCTGTACTGGTCAAAGCAAGTAAAAATGCCATCTTAAATGCAAAAGGTTTAGAAAGAGCTTCCATATCTTGATGAGAGCTCTTGAAAAGTTACGTGGTAAAGGGACATAGTCACAGAGAGCTTTGATTCTTTCTTCTGCAATATCCAAATAGTTGCTTTTTTTTCAAACTCCATATTGTTGTACAACACCATGCCATCCAATAATGGCAATGTATATTTTGGTAGTCCCCTCAGAAGAAGGAAGGAAGAGATTGGTTTCTTTCCCAGAAGTTCTAGCAAATATCTGGCCCATCATTGTAGTCAGGAAAATGGTACTTAAGCCAATGTTAGGCCTACCCCTCCAGCTGGGAGTTGAGTTAATAGCATTAAATCTAAATCGCTGACCATTGGAAATGGTATTTCACCAAAGCAAGATTAGGCTAATCTTCCCAGAAAAAGGAAGACCATATGTGTGTTGTATCTCAAAACCAAAAGAAGTTTACTACACAGTGCTATGGTGAGAACTTTATCCCAGATCTCTCAACAAACACACTAGTGCCATTTCTATCATACTATCACTCCTTTGTTGATATTTCACATTTGAAATTAGGATAATATACATTTAGGACCATTATCCTCCATTTATTATTTAATTGTCCTTATGCAAGCTAATTATCCCCTCTGAGCCTCAGTTTCTTTGAAGAACAGGAGTAACGATCATGATAAGGATCTTGAGGAAGTTAAATGACATAATCTATTTTAAATGACTACCAGAGTGTCTTATACCCAGGAGACACTTCCCGAATGACATGTACTGCCATCAGCGTCAACAACCCTGTTAGAAGCAGGTCCCGTCAAAGGCGCAGAGTACCCAGGTACAAAAATCTTCATGTCTGTGTTATGCTGAACCAATTCTCAGAGATGAAAATCTAGAAACACATATGCTACTTCAGGGCTTCTAAGGAACTTTTATAATCACAGGTATGAGCATAATGTAAGTATATAAGAGTCGATCTACATTTGATGTGTACTCATAAAATAATTTACAAATAACCAGGGAATACTGCATCTCAGTAGTTTTAAAGATGACCTAGATTGTATACCAGAAAAATTTCAAAATTGGACAAAATGGCCTTAAGCAGCACAGAATGGGAGCTTTTCTCTGAATTTAAGCTTGAAATGTATACATGCTTTTTGATTACGCCTTTCTATACCATGGCTCACATGGCCTTATACAGGATTTAACAACACCAAAAAAACAAACCCCCCCAAAACAGTTATAAAACAGGATTGACAGCCCAGCTTAACTCAGGCTGAGGATCTTGTTTATTCTTTCACTTTCCAATTTTCGAATTTCACTTGATCTTAGTTTCTGGCTTTGGCCCCCTCTTGATTTGATCATTGAGTTTTGAGAATCTGTGTTTAAAGTAACTTGAGAGCTGAAAGCTTTTCACTTCGATCACACTTATTTGGGGGATGCAGACATGTTTGGAAGCTTTATCCTCAGGCCCTTATTCCTTCCCAACAGCAAGCGCCACTCCAAAGAGGGAGAGTAGCTTGCATTAGCGCTAGCATGCCAGTCCTCTCAGTGCCTCGGAGAAACTCGGGCAATTTATGATCATTTGTTACAAAGAGGCTCTGCCATTTCTCTCAGCCAGAAGGAAAATAGCATTGCCTCCTCAAATGCATCTCAAGGACTCAGCTAATGCAGCGCTGGTGCTGTTCTCTGGATGGAAATATCTACAAAGGCTTTTTGAGAGCTCACATCGAGTATTTTCACTGTCAGCCACCAAAGGCATTCTGCCCCCTGCCTGCCACAATTACAGGACTTTCTAGCCAGCAAAAATAGGCAATCTGAAATTTCTTCTAATACTCCCATCAATATTGAACTGTGGATTGCCTGAAAAAGAGTCATTCTTTTCCCTTAGTGGCTCAAAGTGCATTGCGAAGGGTCTATAATCCTCTGTGTCAACCTGGGACGTGAGGCTTAGAAACTTTTCTATGCCCTGTACTAATGGCCCCCACGACATGCTCTACAGAACTGCTGCCTCATTGCTAGGTAGACAGAGAAGGTATGTCTTCCAGTATGTAGATCTCTTCCAGAGGAAAAGACATCAGTGAAGGAGCTAAGAAGAAAGAAATGTAACAAAGTTGATCTTAGAGCACGAGTGTTTATTGTACCAATGAAGTCTAGAGAAAGAAAGATTCTGCCTTAGTGCCTGCCAGTAAGGAAAGCATTAATGGAGCTGGCGGGCCCCAGTGCTTTGATTGACTCTTTTATTCTCCAATATGAAGCTATTCAAGAGTCAGTTAAAGTTTCTGAGACCTGCAAGTTGAAAAAGGAGTAAAGGAACACCTCAATGTGCACAGTGACTTTCCCTCTAATTAGTTCAACTTCTTCAAAGCATTTTTTAAAAATGTAACCCAGTTGCTCTGTATAGTCTATAACCACTATGCCACCAGGTGTGAGATTCAGGAGCCAACGTTGTTATAGTGTAGCTTACTCCTTCAGGGTATAGGTAGCTAGCAGAGGATATTGAGAGATGTGCAGAGTAATATGAGAAAAAGCCTGTGTCTCTGCCATGCATCATTAATTATATAGCATTTCCAATTTATGTTACAATAGAAATTGTTATGTGGCATTGTTCACCTTAAATATTTGATGTTTTAATAGCTAGACAGTGCCATAACAGCCACATAATCATTACATCACAATTAGCTAATACATTTGAGAAAAAATGTTATCTTTGTGAATTCTCACAAATGTTAAAATTGAAATAATATAGTCTCCATATTTTTCCAAATTGAAAATACAAGACTAGCCCTCTATGTGGCACTAATGTAAATAAGATTAAATTCTAGGAGTTAGAGAAAGGAAAAAGTAGAGAACATTAAAAATCTTCACATACGTTGAAATGCAAAACCTTTCAAAATCACTTTCAAACACAGAAAATGCCCTGTCAGGGCATTTTCAGGCTTGAAATGCAAAACCTTTTCAAAATCACTTTCAAACAGAGAAAATGCCCTGTCAGGGCATTGGTCAGGCTTTATCTGTGTTTTACAAGACAGCAGAAGCAAGACCCAATCTTGAGGGTTATCAGTGATATTTACTAATTTCAAATAAGATATTCATTGAGTTACTATGCACAGGAAAAGAAGTCAGACAACTTGCATCCATATCCAATAAAGGACACTAAATGCCAACAACTGTCTATACTGACAGTAAATATAAATATAGTATAAACCAAGGTATAGGTAAGCAAAGCACCAGGTCCAAATGAGGGAATCATAGATGGATTCTAAATGGGGATATCTGGAAATGCTTTAGTGAGGACATGGAACCTTCAAAGCAGAAAAAGATTTCAGCATGAGGAAAGAGATTGTAAGTATAGCAGAGTGAGAAAACAAGCATGAGAAAATGAACATGGCTATGAACATAGGAGGCCCATCCAAGGAACGAATGGTGTGTAGAGCACAGTGAGTACAGCCTATGTCATGTGTAAATTGTGTTAGGACAGCAGCTAAACCATCAGGACTTTGATTTAGAGACATTCAGATCTATTACGTATAGTCTATGTTTTTAACTGTGCCAAGATATATACAACATAAAAATTACCCATTTAAACACTTCTAAGTGTACAGTTGAGCGTCATTTAGTACAAATTGTTGGGCAACCATCACCACTATCTACCTTCAGAACTTTTTCATCTTTCCAAACTGAAACTCTATATCCATTAACCACTAGCTCCCAGTTTCTCTCTTCCCCTGTCCCAGGCAACCACATTTTACTTTTTGTCTCTATGAATTTGAATAATCTAGGCTAGGTAACAAATGAAAGTAGAACCATATGGTATTTGCCTTTTATGTCTGATTTATTTCTTTTAGCCTGATGTCTTCAAGACTCATTTGCATTGTAACATGTGTCATAATTTTACTGATTTTTAAGGCTGAATAATATTTTGTTGTATGTATATACCATATTTTGTTTATCTATTCATCTGTCCATGGTCTCTTGAGTTGCTGTCATTTTTTGGCCATTGTGAATAATGCTGCTATAAAGTGATATAAAAATATGTTTGAGCTCCTGGTTTTACTTCTTTTGTGTATATATCCAAAAGTGGAGTTGCTGAAATATATGATAATTCTATTTTTAATTTTTTTCAGAAACCACCATACTACATCCCACAGTGGCTGCAACATTTTGTGTTCCCACCAATAGTGCACGAGTTCACCACATTCTCACCAACATCTCTTATTTTCTGTTTTGTTGTTTGATTTTATATAATAGCCATCTAATGGATGTGAAGTGGTATTCATGCAGGCTATTTTAGTTAATTATTTTTAAGAACAGCACTGAAAGTAGAACATTATTGTCTCAATTTTGTAGATAAAGGAATAGACTTATAAACCTGAAGTAACTTCTCCAAGTGTCTTGGTTTTTAACCAGTAAAACTGGGATGGAACTTGAAGCTAATTATATAAAAATGAAAATGCATATGTTTATCATGATGAAAGCATGGGATTTGTTTTTTAAGCAATGAGTTGGTATGTCTGGTATTTGTGGAAGGATGAGACATGATCTTGTTAGCTCATCTGAGCCTTATATATTTCCCCCTGCTGTATCCTCTATTTATCTGCAAGTATATGTCTTGTATCCCTTTACTGTGAATAGCATCCTAATCCACTTGCCTTAATTCATCTCTTACCTGCTATTACACCCCAGTATTTGCGTGCATGTTTTGCTCTCTTATGTAGAAATTTTTACACTTCTTTTTACCGATAGCTCAAAATTACTTCTAGGTATTCCTTCCTGAAATATGATATAGAGTCTCTTTTGGTTTTGCTGTCTTATATCACCATGAAGGGGTATCCATGATTCACCAAGGTTCCAGGCAATTCTACTCAGCATAACCCCTGAAAACTTGATTCCCACCTTGTTTTGTCTGGACCCTGAAGTAGAGTCAAGGAAGAGTCAAACTATTTTCATAAAATAATTCTATAGGCCATGGGAGGATAAAGGAGTCGAGAGCAATTCTTAAGGACTTACTACAATAATACTTGAAGGAAGATGTAATGAAGATCTGATCTAATGGAAAAGTAGTAAACATATGAAGAGGCAAAATTAGTAGGAGTAGTTATGCAGAAAATGATGGAGGATTTGGAATAGAAGATGAATTTTTGACTAGTGGTAAAGCAGGAATACTCTAGATAAGAAATATATAAAGAAAGGTAAGTTTAAAGGAGTGAATATAATAAGTCAACTTTTTGACCTATAAAATGTGAAGTGATGCAGAAAATTTCTTTTTAAAAAGATTTCTTGGGTAGAAGGTCAAGGATGCTGTGATGATTAATTTCATTATGCCAACTTGAATGGGCCATGGCGTGCCCAGATATTTGGTCAATCATTACTCTGGGTGTGTCTGTGAGGGTGTTTTTGGATGAGATTAACATTTGGTGGGTTGAGTGAAGCCGACTGTCCTCCCTAACATGGATGGGACTCATCCAATCCATCGACAGCCTTAATAGAAAAGAAAGGCTGACTCTCCCACAAGTGAGTGGAAACCCCTCCTGCCTGATTGCTTGAGCTGTGATATCTGTCTTTTCCTTCATTCATATTTCAGCTTAAATATCAGCTCTCCTTGGATCTCAAGCCTGCTGGCTTTGAGACCAGAACTTATAGCATCAACCCTCCTGGGCCACCAGCTTGTTGACTACAGATCTTGGAATTTCTCAGCCTAGATAGTCATGTGAGCTAATTCCTTTTAGTAAATATTCATCTCTCTCTCTCTCTCTCTCTCTCTCTCTCTCTCTCTCTCTCTCTCTGTCTCTCTTCTCTCTCTCTGTCTCATGTGCACATGCAGGAGAAGGGAAAAGAGAGGGAGAGAGAGAGACAACTCTAACTAATATAGACTAATATAGACTTAATTATAAAAATATCCTGCCATTAAGGGGCAAGGGATAGACAGAGGACAGAAAAGAAAAATTAGAAATAAAGAGATATTCTGAAAAATATGGTGTCATAAAAAAGCAAAGCAGGTGCTGATTTCATGGAATAATATGGCCTACAATATTAAAACTACTGCACGGCCAAAAGAGACAAGGGCAAGAAGACTTGACCATTGAGTATTTATTACTGATGTTTAAGAGCAGTTTCAGTGAAATACTGAGGTCAGAATTGGATTGAAGTGGACTAAGAAATGAATCTGGGACGACAAACTGTAGATGAAGCACACCATCTACACTACAGAGACTGCAGGTAGCAAAGTAAAGAGGAAATGAAAGAATAGCTTAAAAAGGAAGAGGAATAACCTTTATTTTGGCACCTGAGAGGATTGAGTATAGAGAGAAGTACAGATAGAAAAGGATTGAAAGAGGAATATATGCATATTCCTAATGCATAAGAGTAGAGAAATTAAAAACATATAATTGGGAGGAGTTTCAGGAACTCATAAGGATGAAACATACAAAAGAGTAGGAATTTCTTTTGGGGAGACTACTTTCAGGAAGGGGATGAGTGAAAATTTAAAATCACATATAATTGGCATGGGAGTAGAACATAAAACTTTAATTTAAAATGACCTTTATCAATATCAGATACATCATATATAACACTAAGCTCCAATAATACTAAATTTGAGATAATCTTTGATATGCCAAACAATTTCTAGTTCTTCCTCTTTTTTATGGGAATGTCACAATCCTTTACCCATCATGATAATGATGCCCAAGAGTAAGTGCAGGAGGCAGACTTGTGTTCCTATCTCAAAGGAAAGAAAGAAAATGAGAGAGCACAAGGCTAAAGAAATTGCAGAATTGGGAATACAACCATTTGTTTAATTAACACAAAAGGGAATGCTCTTTCCCACAAAACTGCAGTGTTCCAAAGGTCTAAAAGTTACTATTGGGACCAAATACAGCAGAATATATTGGTGATTTATTGTATGTCAATGACCAATAAGTCAATATGTGTTTATTGTATATATATATTATCCCACACAGGGGTAAGGAAAGGGGGATTGGTGCATGAAAGTTAAATTAAGAAATAGTTGTTTTTAATTAAATTAATGAGATGTTCTTCTACTTTGCGTTACTCAGGGAGCTGATGTATTTATTTCTTCCCACCTTTCATATCCACCCTTTTCCACATTCCATATCTCACAAATTTTCTCTTATCCTTGTCTTTTAATTTTGTAGCACTTTCTCATATACAAAAATTTTGTTTTATGACATATACATTCTATCAAGTGTTGCAGTTAAGTTTAGATTTATTGTTAACATGATCGGAAGGAATTTTAAGTACTCAAAAGTGCATAGCAAGTGCATATATGAAGGGAACAGTGGATGCTGAATCAATAAAAGGATGAATGAATGAGCCAGTGACTTAAATTGAATACACATTTCTGCAGGAGGAAAATTTACATATGCTTGCTTTATTTCATCTATTAGATGTTCTAAGCTTCTCACGAAAGATGCAAACAAAAAAAAAGTGAAAACAATTTTCATTAACAATAAGATTCCAATCAAAGAAATAACAACAGAAAATTAGAAGAAATTTGAAGAGAACTATAACAATGTGATCAGTCACTTAAGAAAAGTAAGTTAAAATTGATAAAAAAAATATCAGCATTGCTGGGTTAGCAATTTAACAGTAGGAAAATCAACACGTTGCTTGAAACAATGAGGGACAAAAGTAAAAGAAACCAACAGAAAATAATTATAAGTTAACTGTATGTGAGCAAAATAGTGTCTGGTATTTTCATAAGTTTCAACTTAAGTGGCAGGCACCGCCACTCTCTGGAATCAAAGCAATTTATCATACATGAACAACTGCCAACAAGAGCATCACCAGGGACAAGCTGAGGTTGTGTTTTTACCATGCCTGGGTTTTCATATAAAAGTATTAAATTTATCTGGACTGTGGAGAATTGCTGAGCTCAGTGTCAAGGGAAAAGCCCCATCTTATTAGTAGTGATGTTATCTTAGTTACTGTAGTCTGTCATAGTCCAGAGGAGTGGAAAAGGAGAGATGTACCTAGCTGCGCTTGCAGACAAATTAGAATTGGTTTTAAGGGGTCCCATGTTACTGACCTTGTAGTTTCCACATAGACAGCCTAATTTAGGCCAGAGATCTTTGAGGGCCCCAAGATTATATTTTGCATCCTCAAAGGCAAAAGTACATGTGTTCTTAAAGAAAAATATATATATATATCTTGAAGCTACAATTCTGTTCTTTTCTTTTTAAAATCAGATTAGAATGGAGTCCCACTGATAACATACACACAGAAACATCCATAAATATATAATGAGAAGCTGTATGCGCATACAGAAAAGCCCGCATGCATCCACCAGAGAAAGGGAATGTTTGGAGTTTGGAGAAGTAACTTGAAATGCTCTGTGGTTGGGAGCGCATTTCAGAATTTTTCAAAGGGCATATCCAGAGGTACCACTGGCTGCAATAGGGTAAAGAATCAGCATCCTTCATGAGAGTGTAATAGGCTGCTCACATGCTCCACTAGAGCCTAATGTGACAAATGAATGGGTTTTCACGTAAGCATCAAAGAGGCTGGATAGAACTGAGTGGCAGAGGTTTCTATCACTGACAGACAATGGGTCTCTGTTTTCTTCACACATACACAGTCTCTCTTGGAGGACAACAGGGATCAGCTTTGGTACAGCTTCCTTTAATCAGAGCATAGCTGCAGCAGCTGTTTTGAGATGTCGCTAGGGCAGAGATGTGTGTTGAGTTCTCTAGACATCCACCTAACACCCACTCACATGACTCCACCACCATCTCCACCCACACACATGCTACAGGTCTTTCCAGGGCTGAAAAGGACCAGTTTTTCTCAGCCAGGTATGCTTGTAGGGGGTGGGGATGTAAATTTGAATTATTTTTTTCCACAGTCTCTGAATATCTAAGTTTGGACATCAGCAAGAGGGAGCTTTGGGGTCAGAGAGAGGGAGCTCTTAAACTCAGTAAGGATAAGTGCATCGTTCCATCTGAGAGGTACAATGCTAACCTCAGTGTCAAGGAGGAGAGTAGAGAGAGCAACCAGGAACATAAAACAGAGCTATTACAAAGGCTCACTATCTCATTCCAATGTGCTTTTCCTGTTACGTTTTACTATGGTAATTTTTAACCAAACAGAAAATTAAAATAATCTTACAGTAAACATTCAGACCTAAAACTAACCTACTACCACCTGAAACTAGCATTTTCTCCACTTGATTTACCACATATCTATCTATCTCTCCATCTGTCTATTCGCCCATTAGTCCATTTGTCAACACACTTCTTAGCAAGTTGCAGGCATCAGTGCACTTTCTCCTAAATGCTTGTGTATGGATATCATTTTCAAGAGCTATTTGTCATGAGTCTTTTTTTCTTTTTTCAGATAAAGTTGACATATAAAGAAATATATATACCTGTGTAACAAAACCCTTTGTCAAAATAAAGAACATTAACATCATTGCACAATATTACCTCACGCTTCTTCTGAGTCAATCTCTTCCCCTAAACCCAAAGAACAACCAGTGTTCTGTTGTAGGTTTTTCCTTTTTCCACCAAAGATTAGTTTGTCTGTTCTACAACTTTATTTTAAAAAGTCATAAAGATCTGTGCTCCTTTGTCTAAGACACAATAATGGCCTCCCAAAATGTCCACATGGGAGAGAACCTGTGAACCTAATCTTCAGAACCTGTGATCATGTTGTAACATCATAAGGTGGAATTAAGATAACAGATGGAATTGTTGTTCTTAATCAGCTCACCTTAAAATAGGGAAAGTATTCTGGACTATATGGGTTGACACAGTGTAAGCACAAGGGTCCTTACACGTAGAAGACATTATGGGAACCACTAAGATGGCATCACAGGAAAGACTTGACCAAACATTGCTGACTTTGAAGATTGAAGGGGGCTAGGAGCCAAGGAATGATGGTAGCCTCTAGAAGCTGGGTAAGGCAAGAAAATTAAGTCTTCTCTAGAACCTCTGGAAAGAAACACACGTGCCAACACCATTAATTGCCGCCCAGTGAGACCCATTTTGAACTTCTGACCTCTAGAACTGTATGATAATAATTTCTGCTGTTTTAAGGTGGCAATTTGTCACAACAGTGGTAAGAAACTGATAAGCTTCTTTTACTCAGCACAATGTTTTTGAGCTTCATCAGTGTAATTGTTTGTATCAGCTGTTTATCCTTTTTTATTGCTGAGTCGTATTCCATTCATTCATGCTCCTGTTGAAGATCACTTAAACGGCTTCCAGTTGCAGAGACTGTAATTATAAGATCATAATCCCGTGCATTTTTTTAAAGCACTACCACTTGATAGAATTGTGCAGGATTCATTTGAGGACTCATTATCTGTGACCTGCCCTCACGGTAACCAGAATCTGATCTGTTCAATGGCCAAGGAAGGACACTAGTTAGGAAGCTAGAAATGTACAACGATGACTTGTTATCTGAACTTTTTGCCAAGTTCTTATAGACTATTTTAAGAGCAAAACCTACAGTGGGCCGAAGCTAGCCTCGTGTGGAATAGGCTGTGGATACCTTGGTATTCTGAAGTGTCTGCTTCTCTATATATGCCCAGGAAAGTCACCCTTGAAGGCAGCCAGCTCCATCGTGTGTTATCCCAAGTAATGCCTTCAACTACTACTACTAATAATTATTATATTATTATCTTTTGCAGTATCACCTGAGCCAGTGCAATCTGGGTCCAGATTATTAACTTTTGAGCCTTACTTTACTCATCTGTGAAATGAGAATAAAACTAGCCCAACTCACACAGTTATTTGGAGGACTAAAAATGATAATATAAACTAAAGAACCTCATAAAATATATATAATAATCTGCTATTGTCCTAAATTTTAATAAGCCCAACACAGAAAAATATTTATGTTTTCTATTTCTTGAAAAGAATTTTATGGAAACATTAAAGCCAGAGAACATGCTGATTAATTCAACAGATATTGATTGAGCATAGGCTAGGTCTGAGATGTCCCTAGAGTTATAAAGATTTATTCAGCATAGTTCTTTTTTTTTTCTCAGAAGTCTAGCGAGGAAGACAAAAAGGCAAACATCATCATGCAACTATCATTTGGCATGGTCGCTATGAGAAAGGTGACAGGGGCCATGAATCATGGAAGTATTTAAGAGGGCACCTATCCTAATCAGAGGAGAACATCGTTCAAGATTCTAGAACAGGTGTTCCTGAACTGGGAAGAAGTGAATCAAGGATAGGATAAGAAGGAAGGGGAATGAAGAGAATTTATAGAAGTCAGGAAAAGTCCACATTATGGCTCGAGGAGAGACTAGTGCAATTTAGGTAAGTTAAAACACTAGATAGATGTACACACTAGCTTGGAATCCCAAAGAGTGAAGTTTAGGCACAGGTAGGAATAAATGATATAGATTTCCAAATTTTATGGATTTTCGAGTCATACAAACCAAAACTGTAATCACATTACAACGTGGCTACCAGTTCTTTGACCTGGACCAAAATAAGAAATATTTTTGAGCTTAAATATCTTCATTTGTAAAAGGAGTATGATATTATCCAACCTACAGCAGTGCTGGAAGAATTAAATGACAAAAGGTTTATAAAGTATTTAGCAGAGTAGTTGATACATGCTAAACTCTCAAACAGTGTAATCTCTCCCATCCCCTCCCATTTATTTCATTTTCTCCAATATCACAAATATTATAAAGCAATGCATACTGAAAATCTTTTGTGCCCAACAGTGGAATTAATTAAAGACAAATATACACCTCTAAATTGGAATATAACACCGGCTATTATTAAAAGGAAAGACAATAGCCCTCTCTAACAATTTTCAGAGACAGTACAAATATATTTGAATCCCAAACACTAGACGGAAGGGGTTTATTTTATTGGCTAGTTTAAGGAAAATAGCAGACTGGGGCACACAGCACATATCTTCTTCAGCCCAAGTTTGAGTTAAAGATTACAAAAGGATGAAGTGTTGCAAAGTAACTAATATTCTTTTGTCTCCTGCAGATGATTGGGTTTGGGGAAGAAAGAGGATTCCATTAACATTAAGAAGGGTCCAGTGTTCCCAGAAGAAAGATCAATGACAGCATAACATACATTTATTTCTTTCTGAGAGATAAATATATATTGTAAAAAAATATGTACATGCTAATAAAACCAACATTCATGTGTAGTATTTTTAGGGATGGACCGGGTTCTATGGGTACAGAAACCTATGCAATTTGGGGATCTTCTTTAAGAAAACAAATAACCAAATTACAAATCCAAAATTAGGTATATGCAGTAGTTTCCTATTGCTACTGTAGCAAACAATCATAAGCTAACTGTTTGCATGATACAAATTTATTATATCACAGTTTTGGAAGTCAGAAGTCTAAAATGAATATCACTGGACTAAAATCAAGATGTTTGCTCCTTTCTGGAGGCTTTAGGGAAGAATCCATATATTTGCCTTTTCCAGCTTCTACAGGCCACCTGAAACTTTAGTCATGGAGCTTCCATTTCAAAGTCAACAAAAGACTGGTTGTGTTTCAAACATCATTCGAACATTGATTACTCTGCCTCCTTTTCCCACATTTAAGGACCTTATGATGACATTGTACCCACTTAGATAATCCAGGATAATCTCCCTATTTTAAAGTAAATTGATTAACCATAACTCCATCTGCAACTTTAAGTCCCTCTTGTCATGTAACCTAGCATATTCATAAATTACAAGTATTAGGCCATGGGTATCTTTGGAAGCCCACTATTCTGTCAGCCACAACATAAATATTTAGAAAGAAAAAATAGATTATTTCCTTTTCTATTTTGAGATTCAAATCTTCTTCTGCTACAATTTACAAGAAACGTTTATGTAGAAATATTTCTGATTAAATGTGGCATTTTCTCCTTACCTCCAATACCCTCCGATCCCCAGCAACATCCAACACTTACAGACCACATGAAATGAGGAATTCTAAGGCTCAGTTCTTCTAGCTGCATGGTTAACCTGCTTCTGAGAATTAAAAGTCACTGCAGCTATGACGCTCGCTCTGAAAATTTATTCCCTTATAAAACGTGTAAATGTAGTACATTAATGATATTAAAAGACACAATGATTTTTCTTTTTTAAAATCAATTTCATGAATGAATATGGGCTTCTAGGTTTCTTCATATTATATCAAATGATGGTTTGTCACTTACCAAATTTAAATTATAGAATTTTTTTCTAGATTCATCTATTTATATCAATTAAGGGAGCTTTTTTTTTTTTAACATTTCCTATATAATATGCTACATATGGAAAACTATATGGAATGATGTTTAAATTTTAGGATGTAAACTCATCTTTCATGCTTGACAAAAAATAGGAAAATGCCTTTCACTTCTAACCCAAAAGTGCAGTAAACACATCTTTTTGTTCTACCTCTAAAAGACAATCCTTGCATTTAGCGTGGTTACCCAAAATGACTTTTCTGGAATTCTGACTTCAGCCTCCCAGTTGTTTTCCTGGAAGCTTAGCAATATGGTGCTTTCTCTCATGGCATTGCTCTCTGACTGGGAGTGTCATTTGTGGTTCCTTCTGCTATTGTCTTTCAGACTAGGAAATAGCTTGAAAGAAACTTGAAGAATATTATTCAGCCTTTTAAAAAAAAAATAAGAATATCCTGTTATTTGTGACAATATAGATGAACCTAGTGGACAGTATGCTAAGTAAAATAAGCCAAGTGCAGAAAGACAAACAATGCATCATCTTATGTATGGAATGAAAAATGTCAAATGCGTAGAACAGAGAGTATCATGGTGATTGCCGGGGACTGATAGGTAGTGGAAAAGGAGAGAACGAGAGAGATGTCCTTGTTCTTCAGAAGGCATCTCCAAGCTGGCACGTTCTTTGCCCTCAACCACTGTGTCAATAGTCTTGGATTGGGTTTGAAAGGCAGAAGTCCTAGATATAAAGTGGGAGAAATTTTAAGAGGACTTGAAAATGTACCATCATTTAAAATTATTATTGTGATTATTATTGTTATGGTTTTCTCCAACCTGTTTAGAGTTCTAAAGGAAAGCTGGTATTCAGACAGAGTGTACAACTGTGAAATATATTTGACTCTAAAGATTATGCTGTTAATTACATGGAGACTAGAAACATTTTTTTCCTTGCTCTTCAATTCAATGTAAATCAGTCTTTCGCTGATTCTTGTTATTAATATTTCCATCCAGTTCTAGAGCCACCTGTAGAATGTCCATATTATCTTCTCCTGCCAAGAAAGAAAGTTTCTCAATAGAAGATTGAGTAGACACACTTCTCCAGACACGCTGGAGGAAGAGGACTGACTGCCTCCTCCTTTTTCTCGTCATGGCGCCGATGGTTTTGTGGAATGCTGAATAGTGGTTCTAAAACTCAAAGTTCTAAAAAGAAATCAGGATATGGGAATTTACAAAGTCCCCTTGGGAATTAGCTAAAGTTATTCTGCCATCTGGTGGCCTGGCACTTGCTATCCAATAAAGTAAATAGTAAGAAAAGGGGTCGGAAGGACTGGGTTTGTGAGCAAACTTGTCACACCTTTACCCCCAAAAGGAACTTGAAAGACTCCTGCAGCCAGAATCTCAGCGACCATCATACGCATAAAACTGATTTTCTTGTGTATCCAAAAGAGCCCAAAGCTGGCTTCTTTCAGAATGAAAAGTACAACATGAGGCAGAAAGTGTTCACAGAAATCTGGTGCATAGGTGCTGAAAGGAACTCTAGAGATCCTTATTTTATAGAGGCAGGGATTGAGTCCAGGCAGGTAAAGTGAATCATTTAAGTCAGAAAGAGCAGAAACCATATTTCTAGGACCCCACTCAGGAAATCACACTTCAGGGCATCCTTATAGAGCCTTACCTCTTAGGGTACGCAGGTCGGCTGGTGT
>NW_012154951.1:6583992-6610018 GCF_000956105.1 Propithecus coquereli | reverse complement strand
ATGAAGGTTTTTGTTTCCGTATAACATAGGTTGTAAAATATTTGGCTCATAAAAGCATTAAGATGAGGAAATTGGACGGAGGAAAAAATAAACCCTTTATTTTTTAAAAGCACTTTTTTATTTTTCTCCCTGGTTGTGAATCTGTCCTCTGAACTCACTGCTGCCTCATTTAAATTTTTTTCTATGCTACCAAATGGCTCACTTGAAACTTCCCATCATGTTTAAAAATAAATGGAGACACTGCTTAATTCATTTTGCTTTCCAGGGAGTAAAGGAAATGAAAATTAAAAGTGTTTCATCACCGGTAAAGAATGCTAGAATGCAGAGGTTTGGATGGCAATATTATAAGAAAAATTGCTTTGCCGTGTTTGCTGTTCATCTTTCTAAAACATCTCTCCTCATCTGTTTCAAATGGCAATATTGTAAAAAGTGAGAGAGCTGCGTTATACACTCTGTACTTGTGGTAACACAGAACTGGAAATGCATTTAGAGGGTCCCATTTTCACTGTGACTATAAGCTTCCCAAAAGTTGGAGCCATGTTTATCTTACTTATACGCATGGTTCACTGTGGAGTTAAATGCCTGCCATATATTGGACACTTATTAAAAATTGCTCAATTAATTGTTACTGTTTGTAACCTCATGCGAAACAGTTACCTCCTGTGGCCAAAGTCTATCCAAAGCCTGTGGCTGGAGATCTCAGAGATAAACATGGTTAGGCAGAAAAGGAGCAGAGGCAGGAGGTTGTGATGAAAATGGAAACCACACTGCATGGCTTGGATTCTGAGTCACATTATACTAGCAATATGTCTATGAGTTACCTACCTTCAAGTGAGTTACTTAATGTCTATAAACTACGGTTTGTTCTATGTCAAAACAGAAAAAATACTATCTGCCTCACACAATTTTCAAGATGAAATTGCTTTTCTAAACAGTTTAGCAGAGCGCCTGGTACTAGAAGTTATTACTAATGCTCATCATATGTTAACTCACTGATATTGCTATTGTCATTGTAACAAATAACCATAAACTGGCCAGGCACGGTGGCTCACGCCTGTACTCCTAGCACTCTGGAAGGCTGAGGCGCGTGGATCTTTTGAGCTCAGGAGTTTGAGACCAGCCTGAGCAAGAGCGAGACCCTTTCTCTATTAAAAATAGAAGGAAATTAGCTGGACAACTAAAAATATATAGAAAAAATTAGCCGGGCATGGTGGTGCATGTCTGTAGTCCCAGCTACTCAGGAGGCTGCGGCAGGAGGATCACTTGAGCCCAGGAGTTTGAGGCTACTGTGAGCTAGGATGATGCCACGGCACTCTAGCCTGAGCAACAGAGTGAGACTCTGTCTCAAAAAAACCAAACAAACAAACAAAAAAAGCCCAAATCAACATAAACTTAGTGGCTTAAAACAATTCAGGTTGATTTTCTTACCTTTCTCGAGGCCAGAATTCCAAAATGAGTCCTAGGGGATTGAAATCAAGATATCAACAAGGTTTACTCCACCTGGAGGCTCCAGGGAGAAACCATTCCTTGTCTCTTACAGCTACTAGCAGCGGCTGGCTTTCTTCCCTCCTGCAAACATTGCTCCAACCTCTGCTCCCACCATCACATCATATTTTCCATCTTCTTGTCTCTACCTTGTTAGAACTGTAGTCCTTATGCCCAGATAATCCAGGGTAATATCCCCACCCCAAGACCCTTAATTTAATCACATCTGCAAAATCTCTTTTATCAGGTAAAGTAACATATTGACAGAGTCTGGGAAATCAAACATTGACATATTTGAGAGCCTTATTCAGCCTCTCACATACACCAACTTGATCACAAATCCCTTAAATTTAGAGACTTCTAGAAATTCACTAATCTTTGAATTCCCGATAGCAGTTGGTTCTCTTCAGAATCACTAGACTAGGCAATTTTTCTTGTTTGTGAATTTTGGTTGTTATTTGTTTATTCATTTAACTAAATGTAGCAAACCTCATGAAATTTGAATATTTTGGGGTGCTAAGTATGAGACGGGGGAGGGCTGCTAGCATTTGTATATTTCTCAAAAGCCCTGTGAGTTATTTTAAATGTATTCAACTTTCATTTAATAAAAACTTATTAATGCTTTAGGAGCTGAAGATTTTTAGCTATCTCACCACATTCTATGTTGGAAAACTAAATAAAAATTTAATAAACATGACAAACAAATCTCTTTCCTAAACTGCAAAAATCTCCACAAATGAAATGCTAGGGAGACTAATTTGAGCATGAGATCAGGAAACAATAATATGATAGTGACCTGTTGCCAATGGGAAAAATATTTGCCAGTATTTAGAATTGTTTATTTGTTTTATTTCCTCTTAACCAACTCTTAATTTGGCACATTTAAAATGCCTTTTCTCCCCTCACCACCTGTGATGATTAATTTTCATGTCAACTTGACTGGGCTATTCTCCTCCTATCTCTGTTTAAATTGACAGGCAAACTTGTCACATCCTAGTGAGTCAGCAGTAGAGATGAAAATATCAATTTATTTGAGCATATGTATGTCAACGCCACTTGAAGAAAAGGCGCCAGTGTGGTCTTAACATGTAAAACATTTTAGGTCATTCTATTCTCACTTTTGTCCCCTAAAGCACTATTCAAGTTGTACATTCCCTACACTGACAGGGAGCACAGTCTGCTATTCAATAATGCAGAGGAATCATGAAAAGGAAAAACACAGAGCTGAGGATGAAGAGACATGTGTTCCAATCCAATTTGACCATTCACTGCCTCTTAGATCCCTGAAAAATACATAACCCTCTCAGCGTTTTAACATCTTCAAATGCTAAATGTAGAATATGTCTTCAATTATATCTGAAGTAATTTATATTTGTGAATTTTGATGATTACAAGTTGATTCGAAACGTTAAGTCCACACCCCCTCACAGTAACATCAATAAACACCTGGTGACTACAATGTGCTAGATAATGTTTGAAGTATTTCAAAATGCTGAATTTTTAAATCTCACAAAATGCTGTAAGATAGGTATTACTGTTATCCTCATTTTACAGATGAGAAAACTGAGGCATAGAAATTTACATAATTTACCCAAGGTCACAGAACTAGGATTTGAGCCTTGGAAGTCTAACTCCAAAGCCATTGACTCCTTTATTCTACCATATTTTAGTATTTTTTAAACTTCTGTGTATACACAAATATTAATTAATGATCATTTAGGGTCACAAAAAATGAATTTAATGCAATGTTGATATAATTTTATCTTTACCACTGTGTATAGACCCATGCTCTTACGCATTTAGTTCAATTGGTGTTTTTGTGTTTTGTTTTTGTTCTCATAAATATTTTTCTTCCCTCTTCTGCTACCCATTACCTCATCGGCAAAATTGTTATAGTTTCGATGGCTTTCATGGGAAAATGATTGAAAAGTCTCCTTGATGACACGAAATATGATTCAGATTCTAATTGATAACAGCCAAGGCCGGGAGTCTGTCGAATCTAACTTGAGCAGGCACTTATGGCTGTGTATCATCTTTCTTAGAATTCACTAGACTAAAATCTTCTACATACCAGAGACAATTTCTGAGGACTGAATGAATAAATGAATGACTAAAATTAAAGTAAGCATTAGTATCATCACATTAAAATAAGAATATGACTGCTCAGAATGTTTGAATGCCATGATCACTACTACATGGGTGGGAAGTGGTAAGCCACAATTTGAACACAGGTAACACTTTCTTCTTAGAATGGTGTTATTTCCACAATGACACATCTGTCTCCAGCAAAACTTGTAGAAACTTTGCACTTATCATAAAAAACCAAGGTATAGGCCGGGCACAGTGGCTCACATCTATAATCCTAGCACTCTGGTGTGCTAAGGTGGGAGGATTGCTTGAGGTAGGAGTTCAAGACCAGCCTGAGGAACAGCAAGACCCCTTCTCTACAAAAAATAGAAAAAATTAGCCAAGCATGGTGGTGTGTGCCTGTAGTCCCAGCTACTTGGGATATTGAGGCAGGAGAATCCCTTGAACCCAGAAGTTTGAGGTTGCAGTGAACTATGATAATGCCATGATGCCACAGCACTCTAGCCAGGATGACAGACTGAGACTCTGTCTAAAAAAAAAAAAAACCCAAGCTACAGTAGCCAGATTTATAAAGATTTATAGACATGAAAACACATGATTTCTTTCTAGATGTGAGATCCATAGATCATCTGCATTAACTTATTAATTGTCACCCCCCAAGCTCAAATGATTACATCATTCCTTCCTCTGTATGCAACATTAGATGCACAAATTCTTAAAAGCAATGATGTCCTTTCCGAATTACCCTTAAGAAGGTTTGGCTATATCACCATATTCACCTTTTTTTCATGCAGTGTTTTTGAATCTGTTTTCTTTTTTAATTTTAATGAAGTTTCTTGCCTGTGATATTGTTTTCATCAACAATCTGACACTATTACTTCTACTGCTCTAATCTCTTTGTTAAATAGAACATCTCCTCATGTCCATCCTTAAAATAACATCTTATTTTCTCAAAAACAACTTTTCTCACCTACTTGTACCTTATTACTATCTTGATTTTTTAAAACTTTTGGTATCTATTTTCCCTCACTAGAATTTAAGCTCCATGGTGACATGTGTTGTCTCAGTTTCACTCACCAATTAGTCCTACTACCAAGCCTAAAGAGAGGGCAGTATGGGAACATGTTGACACTTGGTGGTATTTTCCCTTATCAGATTGTCGTTTAGGATTAGAGTATGTATGTTCTTGGTCAACCCTGTTTTGTAGAAGGAGGCTCTCTCTCTCATGTACATATTCTCTGTTTCTTACTGCAGTGCACTTACTGGGGCGATCTCTGTCTTTAGCAAGGCAGCCTGTCATTTGGTAGGTAAATTCAATTAACAAAGGATAAGAATTTAAAAGTGGTATAATGAGTACACAACTAAATTCTCTCCTTCAGTCTAGCTCTTTCAACAATAAAACTGCCTTTTTAATATTCACCTGGCAATTTATGTGTCTACTTTCTAAAATTTGCTACTAACATTGGAGGAAACAAAAATACGAATTATCTACTTATACCCTAGAATTTCAATATACTGGAACACTGGCTGGGAACCTTGAAGGAGCCAGCGGTGGATTGGTTTTGTATGAAATAAAATGCCAAGTGGATAAATTGACACTTCAAGCGTGGCTCCAGTTCTTGACCTTTTAGGATCCCAGCAGCTTATTGCAGCAGAAGTCTACAGTGTTTAACAGCTATTTTATAAATAGCATAGGGCTTAGTAAACACACCTCACACAGACTTTGCAGCTGACCTTGACTGATGCAGGTGCAGGTTTGACCTAAGCAAGCATGATTGAGATAGGCTTTAGATTACCAAGGGAAGGAGAATCTTTTAGTTCCAGCTAAGGCTTACTTGATAAAGGCTTTCCAGGAATTGAGGGGTAACATTATTTTTGTTCCTTGTAGTGTTTCTTGACATCAACTAGCTGAGGCTTCCTTCTGCAAAAACAGTTAATATCCATGTGGGCTATGCAAGGAATGAATGAGGTTTGGTCTCATTTGTGTTTGACATTCATAGAGATTATTACTTGAAATTCTTCCCTCTTGCCACACTTGAAATGGCATCCAATTCCAAAAAGAGTGAAGATGAGACATGCCAAGAGCTAATCTCTTCGACTCATGTGGTGTGTTCACAATCTTGAGAACAACCTCCTACCATGTAGTTTCAAATCGACTCTGATTTGGTCACTCAATTGGCTGTAACAATGGTATACGATTTCTAAGGTCCTCACTGAGACTGGATTGATCCACAAAAAAAAAAAAAAATACCTAATTAATCAACAGATAGTCAAGAACAGCAGAGAGAGGCATATTACATTGGCAATGGCTTTTACTTGAACCTAGGTTTAAGGAATATTGAAGGAGATTATCACAACGTTAAAACCCCAGATTCAACAATGAAATGCTGTAACCTACATTTATCTTAGAAATAAGGTTGGCAGATAATTTGCAAAAAGAAATGCAAGGATTAAACATACGGTAATTGAAATGTTGTAAATGGCCATGTCTCAGAAAATGGTTTTACCTTTGGAAAGAGAAGAGGGCAGATTCAAAAGGAATCAAGAACACGGGGACCTACTTAAGAGGTACTTTGAAGTCTTTACCACCAAATAAGAACCAGATAAAAGGGCAAATGAGCTACATTTACACCAAATACTCATCTCTGGCAATGGTAAAATTTCTTAGCAGTGAACTTGAGTGAGTTCCCTAAAAAGAGCTCATACTGAAGAAAGCATTGAGAGGCACCATCGTATAACGGCAGATGGGAAGCCTGTAGCAACAGCAGTTAGAAAACCATCTCATGAAGACTGAGAAAGCCACATGAAGCCATTACAGAGTATTTGTACATTTGAGAGGAGAACACTAGACAGATCATAAAGCACTTTAAGCACTACCAGGTTTGTTTTGAAGGAAGATCATTGTAGTAGTTGAAAATGTAGATATTGCCCCCACCACTACCAAAAGTTAATTCCACAGAGTTTTGGAGCACTTACTATTTGTCAGGCATAGCAGTCATGGTAGGGAACAGACATAAATCTCCAAAACTCAGCAGGGCCTCTGGAAAGGAGAAACAAGATAGGATCAAAGCATCTAGGGAATAGCCCACTACAACTGAAAAAGATATAGTAGCAGAAAAAGATGTATTTTGCTGGCAAAGTAACCCAAGTTATTCCAATTCTGAAAGATCCCAAAGCAAACCAGAGGAATGGCCTCTTTTGTGCTGAGCTCATATGGGTGAGGTTGCAGTGTTCACGGGGTCTCTGGGGGGCAGTGCATTTAGAGGTCTTAGCAGCAGCTCAACTGAGAGAGTACTGTTGCTAAGTCTGCAGATCAAAGGGATGTGAGGATAAGGAGCATTACTTGGGCCTTAAGGGGAGATTTAAAAAGCTTCAAAACATGGAGAATGAGGAAAAAAGGAAGCATTATAGTTATCACTAATGCCAATTTACAAACTCCTCAAGAAGACTGAAATGTCACTCTGGGAGATGGGAGTCAGGTTGCATAGGTGGGTATTCCTGACCTCCATCTGATAAAGCTCCGTGCTATTAATAGAATTAACACTAACATACTGAAGAATTGACTATGAGCCCCTAGGTCTTAGACATTGGACCACTGGACCAGGCTGATTGAAATTCTGGGAAGGAGCCAGGCAAGGAGAATTATTCTTCTGTTTTTGATGTTTAACAGTAATAGGGATATAATTGAACCATGTATAGTGTTATAATATTTACTAGTAGTAAGTCTTGTAGAAGCCAGCATTGCCCAAGACTGTGGGGTCAGTGCAGTGAAATTTTGTATGGTCTATTAAAGTTTTGAGCTTTTAAAAGAGAGAGCTCATAAGAGATTTTCAGTGAAAGTATTTGAAATTCAGAGATCCTGAACGAACCATACTCCTTCCAGTAAAATGGCTCAAGTTACAACTGCTAAGGGAAGTTCAACTCCTCTGGATATTTAACCAAGACCTGTCTGAATGAGATTGAGCAGAGAAAGAAATTGGAGGGCAGAAAATATTGGGGGACTCTAATTTTTTTAGGGTTTAATCTAAAACTTTAAGTTAAAAAAGAATGTGGGTTTAAATTTGGGGCTTTGATTCTTTCTTATGAATTTAATCATTATAAACAGTATTCATAGTTTACATTTGTAACTTTTTAGAATTGCATTACTTGGAATAATTTTCTGCTATCATTTACATACATTGTTGCCACGCCTCCTGCAAAGTATATTGGATAACCTGACTGATCACAGTTTAGGAAAAATGTAGAAGAGGAATTGAATTTCTTAGAAGTGACAGGTTAGATTATGGATTATTTTAATTTATAAACTCTTCATTTCTTATCTAAGACCCAAGCTAAACTGCATGCCAGAGGTTCTAGCAAGATAAAATTGGTACAGTGGAGTGTTCTCATAAAGTAGGAGCAGAGATACTTTTTAGACTCTTGGACCTCCTAGAGAGGACAGCCACAGCTTTAGTTGACCAGAACTTTCATTTTAAAGCTCAGAGGGCTAAAGGACCGAAATCTGCAGAAGGGAGGAGGGATTTATTTCCTCTGCCATCATGCCAAGTCACATGTCTAGCTAGCCCATCACATTCGCTCATTATTATGAGCACAGTGATAAAGGGAGAAGGAAACTGAGAGTTCATAGCCATGCTTGGGAAAATTTGCTCTCATCAGAATCGGTGGAGATAGGGCTAAGGATTGCCAACAGAGATCCAAGCCACCTTTCCCAACCTCATGTTAGCAGTCAAAAGCTGAGATGTTGAGATCTCCATTTTACAGAGAACTGGTGGAGACCCGTTTGTTATTTCAAAACTTCAAAATGAGCCTCTGAGGTTGACATCACTTCCCTCAGTTTAAAGCTAAGGAAGCCACTACTCAGAATTAAGCAAATTTCCCAGAGACACACAGTAAGTGAGAAGAAAATATTCAAAACTGGATCTATCTCACATACAGGCATCTGCTGTTCCCACATTGTGTCCCTCAAGAACTGGTCCTTGTCTCCCTGACTAACCACATGCCTAACAGCTTAGCCTCGGGCATCATTTTACCTGTTATACCATACTAATAAATTTTCAATAAATACCATATGTTTTAGCTTCCCAAGCATTGTCATATAGTGCTTTTCTTGTGTTTTAAGTTAGATTGCTTCTACCTATCCTTCAGCCACTCACGTCACCTCTTTGGTGTTGTTTTATTGTAGAAGTCCTCTGCAATCTTTCTAGATGACCTCCCTCCCTCATTGCTCTCAACATCTCTTAGCATGTCACTTTTCATAGTGGCACATGGCAACTTTCTGATGATATATCTATCTGCTCTTTTAACTGTTTTTAATCATCTTGGTATTTTCTACACTAGCAGAGCTCTGAGGATGTAGTAGTTGCTTAGTGTTTGTGGAATGAGTCTCCTTTTAACTTTTCAACCCTTATCTAATGAAGGTTTCATACAATATATCCAATTGATCCAGCATGTAATAGCATTGAAAAGCTTTGATTTGCCTACAGACACGAGAAAACCCATGGACTTCCTTCATCTGATCTTAGATAATTAGACTAAACAACGAGTATCAACATTAATGCCTCAGAGATTGTTCTTTTCTTGCTTCACTCATCCATTCATTCCAAAGATATGGAAGTGTGAGATCTATGACAAAACATTCCTCCCTTTTCTGACAGTTGCTCTTAAAAGAAATATCCCTTCTTTGAAGCCCTGTGCAAGATTTTGAAATTCTAAATTTATATCTTTATTATGTTTATTGGCAATCTATTTTAAAAAATAGTAAAATGTGGTTTTCCACTAAAGAACCTTGTGGTATTTATGTACTTCATCTATTTAACTGCTCAATATTAGTGGACTTTATTTGAAAATTGATCGATTGGTCCACTATTTCCTATGTTAATCAGAAAACATACAAGAGTATAAAAACCATTTCAGAGAACTCGATTTCCATATTTCAGTGGAGGGAAGAGCCTGTTGTCCTCAAAGAGTTAATGTGCTTCTCTGAAACATCTGCTTTATTTCTAGAGTGACTCAAACATTGAGGAAAATCTGGTTTAGGGTTTGGGGATGTTGCAAGCTACATCACCTCTTCACACATTTGCGAAGTGCATGCCATAGCACAACACACGATTTGTCAGATTGTGTTCATTTGTGAGAAAGCAGTCCTGGAGTTAGACCTGCTTCCCCAAATTTCTATTCTGTCGTTTCTTATATTTAAGAAAGGTTTCAAGACCAAGTACTGTCACCTATATACGGTACTGTACCGGCCACTGGTGATAAATAACACTTGCAACTGCTTGTGGTACATTTACTCACAGATGATATACATTTTACAATTTATGGTGAGCTTTACAATTCCTTTGATTTGAAGCAGGTAACAAAGAATTGTTACAGTTTCAAAACTCAATCTGTTATGTGTCTTCTTCTATCAAAACTGTTATTTATAGCACAAGAGGAGACTTTGGGATGATGTCATGCTGTCCCTTCATTTTATAGATTAAGAGCTTGAGACCTGGGAAGGTTAATTGATTTTCCCGAAGTCCCAGAGCTAGTTAGTGGCAGAGGCAACGCCAGAACCCATCTTTTTCTTGTCTCGAAGGCTTTCTTTCCACTGTGCCAGGCTGCCTTTGGTCTCTGACTATGCAAACCAGGCTTCTGAAGTGCATTATTAAAGGATTATCTGTTCTACCTTTAGTGGCTGGGTCAACAATAAGATTATTAAATTTTTTATCTCACTTAGAGCTCTCTAAACTGGAAGATTCTCATCTGCCAGACTTAATCTACCAAAAATATGCAGGAGGAAGTGATGAGCACACACGGTCATCACTGAATTAGACACCGAAAGTCATTAGCTGAGCAATCCCTGATCCAATCTACAGTCAAAATATTTCGTGGTGAGAAAAGCATTTCTTCTTTCCACTCTTGCTTCCGTGAAAGCCTGTACACGGATAGCCTGGTCTGAACCTGCACAGATCGCTCCTGGAAGTGCCTACACTCTGACATCTGCATAAATGTCAAATGAATCTGCTGTATGATAATGAATACAAAATGAATTAATAATGATGTGTGAGTCATGAATACACTTTACAGTTCCTCAGACAAAATAGTGTCTTTTTTAGCATGCACCTGCATAAACTACCTCCTGCAAGCCGCAGTGGAAACCTCCCAGACTCTCTTCCGGCACACCACCGCCATCTACTGTCGCCCAGGAGAGTAGCAGCCTTCCTCAAAAGCCTGCATCCCGTGCTTGCTCTGCTCTCCATCAGCGTCTGCTCCGTCTTATTAACAAACATATATTGGTTTGTATTTGTTTTAGAAGTCTTTTACTCTTCAAGGAATTCTCATCCTTCTTTCATCTACTTTCATTCCAAATAACTTAACACTACTCCAGGGCAAAGAATACTTGACAGCTTGTTCTATCACATTGCACAGTCTAAACACTATGCATAACCCATCTTTATCTCAATGCAGTTCTTTGTTTTTTCCTTTTTTTAAATAACAATGCGTTCACTTATCCCTTGCTATTTTTGAGTATAATTTTATTTGTGGAAGTCCTCCAGCTTATCAAACACCCCAAAGTTTTCCATATTTCCCCCCACAATAAATTCCACATTTCTTAACTCCTCAGACAGACATCATTAAAATCAGAAGTGATATTAGCTTTATTTCCTCCACCCTGTAGTGGATATTGGCTGTTTTCTGTCCGCTGCCTCCCCTTGTCGCCAGCATCCATTCATTCCTTAAGTGTGTCTGAATTTCTCCTGTTAGCACAGGGGACGCTAAGAAAGGATTTACTTTTTGAAAAGATCAAGTCGACCTCTCGGTGGACGAGAGAGCACAGCGGACAGCGGACGTGTGCACGGAGGGAGGCCAGTTAGGAGCTGTCGTGGAAATCCAGCTCAGAGCTAACCGTAACTTCCCCAGTCATGGTGGCGGTGCTGAGAAGTGGCAGGATTTGAGATGTGTTTGGAAGGTAGGGTTAATAAGCATTGATGATGGATTGGATATGAAGCAAGAAAGAAAGAGAGGACTCAAGGATGACATATCGATTATTGCCCTGAACAATTGATTTGGAGAAGAAATCAGAAATTCTGTGTTAGATGTTTTGAATTTGAGATTTCTACTGGACATTCAAATAGAGCTGTCTGGTGGTGGGGGTTTCGTTAGCATGCTGATTTTCTTTAGGGAAATTACTCTTTCCCATAATGTGCAGTCCAGATCGGACTATAAATTAAGATGTTCTACCTTTACTGTTCATAGGAGTAGAATTGCAGATAAATATATTATGTCTGAGACAAAAAAGCTAAATTAAAAAATGAAACATTCATTTTCTCTCATGACAAGTTCAGAAAAACTATAAACTCTTTACCCAGTGCTAGAATTCATCTGAAAGCAATGATTAGCTCTTTTAGAAACAAACTTCTCTATCATCTCTGGATTCTTCCTTATGCTTTGCATGCTCTGATTTGGATATGAAAAATTGAAATGAAAATGAAAACTAACACAATCTTCTCTCTCCTAATCTTTTTCATGTGGGAATTGACCACCAAATCTCTAAGGCCTTCCACTTCTAACCCTCTGATTCTGTGATAGTGCCTAACTAGAATAGACGATGCATTTCTTTGTAACTAGGTCACCCTATTAAAAATCAGTCCATTTATTTTCCAGATTACAGTTTTCACAATCATGTCATCTTTAAAAAATATTTGCTAAGATTTAGGAAGAAAGAATGTTGTTGCCAAGTAACCAACTTGTAGAAAGAAATGAGTTAGGTAGTACATAGCAGAAAATGAAAACAAAAATTCCAAAACAAATTCTTCAAAATCACCATTAAGAATATGTGCACAAGTTTAATTCTTCCTGGTAAAATACGTCTATGTTTTAATTTTCAAGTCTAATGCTGAGATTAAAAAGGAAGGGGGTGAACAAATATTGCCATCGCACATGTGGAATCACATATTAGCTGAATATGTCCACAACGGTGTGTTGAAAAAGCCCAATACTGTCCTCTAATTAATTTATTTACTATACATGTATATATATAAATATATATATATAAAAAAAAGAAAGAAAGAAGAAAGACAGAGAGAGAAGAAATAAATTGCAAGAGGTGTTGCGATGTACCTTGACTGAATATTAAATAAAGTCATTTAGAAATAGGAAAGTCAGTATGAAAAAAAACAAACAGGTTTAAGAGGCAACTCAGTATTAATAAAAAACACTTCTAATTTCATTATATTACCTATTTACTATTGGTCAAGTCTCATACAATTCCAGAAACTTTACTTTGCACTTCATGATTTTTTTTTACCATCCCTAGATACTTCATAGATCCACTCTTCCTTCTGGTTTCTAAACTCTCTTGTACCTGTCTATCAAAACTGGATTCCACAGATCATAGTACAATTTTCACTTTTTTCTTCTTTTCTCCTAGACAAAAGGAGGCTGTTCATCTGATCCTTCTCACTGAAATAGAGAAAAGAGAGTTTAATAGCTTTAACAAGATCTTTCATTTTATTTGTTAAAGTCATTCTATTCATACAGTGCACTTGACAGTGCTGACAACATTTCACTCTATACACAAAATACTCCAGAGACTTCTCTATGATTTTTAGCATTTTTAATCTCTATTAATATGGTTAACATTCATGTATATGCACTTAAATGGCCACCCAATGGAGTAGTTAGCCCTGGGATCACTGGCAAGGAAACATTTCACAGATAATGTATCATCACTTCTTTGTGATCCAACATCAGACACCAATTACAAATTAACTTACGAATGTCTAAGATGTAGCTAGGAATAATATATACTTTTCAATTGACTTTATGTTCTATGTTGCACCTCATTTGAAGTTCGTCACTATATGTATATATTAATGGAAAAATAAATGGTAAAAGATTCCATAAGTTTTTTCAGCACAGAAAATCAAATATAATATGACCATTAGGTCTATGGGAGAAACTATTAACTCTCTTATATGTATATATGACCCTTTCCTCTTTTTATAGTATTAAAACGTTTAGCTGAACATACGATTACCTAGAATAAAGACCACATTTTCTAGCTTTCTAGCATCCCCTTTAGCAAGGTGTGGCTATATGACTAAGTTCAGAGCAATACAGTATAAAGGAAATAGCATGTGAACATTCCAATCTGTACCCTAAAGGAAAAGTGTCCTGCTCCCTCACCCCATTACTGGCTACTGAGAATAAATCATAGTGAAGCATCTTGAGCTCCTCAGATAAATGTAACCACTTAGAAATGGTAGAGCAAAAAGATAGCAGGATTCTGGGCCTCTGATGACTACCTAGCACAGAATGATCAAACCAGGACAACTTGTGTATGAATGCAAAACGAACTTCTACCTTGGTTAATTGATTTTTATTTTGAGTCTCTGTTTCAGGTGGCCATTCTATATCCTAATGATATACCTTCCCCACAATCTGCTTATAGGAGGGCTATCTGAAGGGGGTTGCATTTTAAAGCATAACAGGTAGCTGTTCATACTTGAATATGATTAAGAGCCAGAAAGACCAGTATAGCATGTGAAATGATGATTCTCTGATGTTAATATGTATTCTAGGTCACTCATTACAAAAATCTAGGTAACATGCACTTTACTTGGTACTCTGGAAAAATAATTTAATAGTGTTGATTTTTAAATATTCACAAAAAAGCCATTAATTTACTCATAGTTCCATGTAAATGATTTTTATTAGCCATCTACCATATGTAAGTCCTATATTTGTCTATGCATTTGAGGAGGGACAAATGCTCAGTTGAATTAAGAAAGAAATGGGTTTAAAAATTTCTCTAAAGTCTAGTAGCTCTAGAACTGTAGGCAATTTATAGAACTTCTCTAGGTCCCAATTTTCTCATATGTAAAAGAGGATAATGTTGATACATAACTCATAGGATTATTAGGATTGAACAAGATAATGTATATAGAGTTCTTATGTCTACACAGGGAAATCAGTTTGCTAGTGTAATTGTTGGTATTATTGTTATTATTACTATCATTGTATAGTATATATATAATATATACATATACATATATATATATATAAAATAATTAGATGGGTATAAAGAATATACTGAGGCCAGGTACAGTGGCTCATGCCTGTAATCCTAGCACTTCAGGAGGATGAGGCAGGAGGATCACTTGAGCCCAAGAGTTTGAGGCTGCAGTGAGCTGTGATGCTGCCACTGCACTCCAGCCTGGGCTACAGACCAAGACCCTGTCTCTACAACAAAAAATGAAAAAAAGAATATACTGAGATAAAGAATAATATGGATAGGTTTTGATATCTGAGAAACTTGTCATCCGGGAGAGGATATCAGATAACTTGCTAATTGGTTATAATATAAAATTGTAAGATCTACCGAAAGTTCCCATGGCAGTTGTAAGCAAGTGGTTGTTTCTGGTTGGGGATGCCAGAAAATGTTTAATAAGCCGGTAACATTTTTACTGTATATTTAAAAATAAGAAAGCTCTTCATAGGTGGTGGATGGAGTCAGGATAAATTGGTGTCTTGTTGGATAGGACAGTATTAGCAAATGTACAATGGTCAGGGAATTATATTGGCTTTATAATTGTGAACAGATATGAAAGCTCTTTCGAAAGCCATAGTTTCAAAAGGAAAGGAAGATTTTTTGAAGGAGATAAGATAAACTACAAATAGTATAAATATTTCGTCACTTCCATTAGAATCAGAGCATTGGAAATAAACCGAAGGGTCAGAGCTAAATATAGCTTTCCTTGTGCCCATTGCTAGGTTAAAAATAAAACTGGCCATCAGCTTCCTGGGACCACCATATAAAAAGTGACACACGAGCATCACTGAAATAAATCTGAACTAAAGTGTAGGTAATTTAGATTTCTACGTCTGACTCACTGCAGAATGTAATTTGTAGCTACATAAAATGTAAATTGGTCTCTTTCCCAGTAAAGTAGACTATGCCTTTGGTGGTAAATTAAAAACAAACAAACAAACATTTTGTTAGCCATCACCAATCTCCGTAGAGTAAAAGGACAAATTTTACCCTACAACAAAAGGTTGGCTAACAATCTTGAGATAAGCTATTTAGTTCTCCTGAAAATAGTCCAAGTTGTCTGAAATTATGAGAACAAATAATGCATGGCATAGCACCTTTTCCAGGACTATAGGATTGATTTCATTGTCTACATTTCATGCCTTTTAATATGCATTCCAAGAATTTTTATAGCAGAAAACTGAATCAAGAACAAGAACATAGGGATTTGGAAATAATTTAGTCAGTATAGAAAACAAAAAAGTTAACTCTCAAATAATTTCACTTGTACTCTATCCACGTAAATTACCTCTGTCTCTGTTGTGCATAATGACTATACATATCTAGGTGCTAGCAGCAGAAAAGCTTTGAGAAAAGTTTCTAATACAAGATTCTTAGTTATAATCAGGGTAATCAGTGTATGTGATAAATTCCTTATTGTATGTTCAATATAATAATTTCTTTTTGTTTTCCTTTAATCCCCCACATGTTTCAAAAGTTGAACAAATGCTTAAACAACATTGGGAAATGTTGGGGATTCTAGATTTATATGTAAGGTTGAGCAAAATAGACTCCCAGGACCCACTAAAATGTTAATAAACTAATACCACTTATAATAAAAAGTATAAAATAATCAGAGCAGAGGGAACAAAAATTGTGGGAGAATTCATGCCCAGGAGATTATAAGAAGTTCAAATTTATTGAAGATAGAGAAAGAGGGTATAATACTAATAACTAATGTAGCCAGTTAAGAACAGTTAAGATCTGAGAGGCCTAATGCAAAAAAGAAAGCGCTTGAGCTTTGCAGAACCCTGGGGAGGTGTGACAGTCTTGAAGTCCACAGGCAATACAAATTGGTCTTAACACATGAGCTCAGAAACACTGAGATTGATTGAAAGACTATAGACAAAAGCATGACTTTCCCAGCCCAATCTTTATATTCAGAAAAACTCAATCACCAGAAAACACACACCCACACCCACACACACCCCTAAAAAAACCCCAAAAAACAATTACTGCAAGAAAAGAAGTTAAGCAAAACACAAGCAAACAAAAAACCCAAAACAGGGAGAATGGCGGCAGAAAATTCAATGGGCGTTGGCACAGAAGAGGAAAAACTAATGGCCAACTTCCAATTCTCTTAAAAGTGAGTTGACAGTCTCCTTCCATTTACACATATATGAAGCTTTTGTATATGTAGGTTTTTGTGTTGTTTGTTTTTGAGTTTTGAAATGGCATCTGACAAACTCCATTTTATGTATGGAGGTGGAAAATCTATTCAGTCATTCATTCAGCCAACCAGTTATTCATCTGATACACATACTAAAATACTAGAAAAAATACATAGATAAGATAATTTAGAAGGCAGATTTATTGAAAACAGTTTAATTTATCCATGGAAACAAAGATATCAGAAGTAGCCATAGAAATGACTTTGACATTGCCTAATACCACTGAATGTGAGTTATTTTCTACTGTGGAAGAGTCTGTGAATTCAGCCATGAGTAAAACATGACCTTCACTTACAAGTTTGTCCTCTAGCAGAGGAACCAGACCCAGAAGTGCTGTAGTAAGAGAATACCATGTGTTACGGGAAATAAAGAGGAAGAAGCTTGAATCTCAAATGGCAGAGCTGGTGGTAGTGAGGCCCAGAGACTGGGACAATTGGGTAATCGAGCATTCTAGAGTTTCATAGTGGAGTGACCAGCGTAGAGACTGAAATTTTAAAAATAAACAAACACAAGGCTTAGGAAAAACACTTTTAGCTTTTATTCTGAGGCAGCATAAAAAGATTATGGAACAAAGCCAGAATTTAGTAACATAATACAGTGGCTTCAAATTAATATTTGCACTAACTGAAGAACACTTTCAACAAGAGAAATGAATGTCTGTTCTCTATATGCTTCAATGACCATATTGTGATTTCCTGTATACATTTTTATTTATACTCCATCACTCTGCCCATCTATCTAGATCATAATACTTTCAACAAGGAAGTCTCCGATACATGTTTATTGAATTACCAAATTAGTTAATAAATTAGTTAATACATTTAAAAATGGGGTATTAAGATATTTAATAATTTCAGTGAGTTCTTTGCAAAAAAATGTATAACAAAAGGTTTCTGATCATTGCTATTATATTTTCCCCCTTTGTTATATTAGCCACCTTATTCAAAATTTTGCTTTTAAAGTACTCTAAAGATATTTCATGCAAATAAATATCAAAAAAGAGCAGAAGTAGCTATACTTATATCAGATAAAATATACTTTAACTCAATAATGGTAAAAAAAAAAACAAAAGAGACAAAGAATACCATTATATAATGATAAAGAAGTCAATAGAAGCAAGAGGATATAACAATTGTTATTATATATTCACCCAACACTGGAGCACTCAAACATATAAAACAAATATTAATAGATCTAAAGGGAGAGATTGAGTGTAATACAATAATTGTAGGAGACTTCAACATCCCATTTTCAGCAATGGACAGATCATCCAGACAGAAAATCAACAAAGAAACATTGCAGTTAAACTGCACCCTAGACCAAATGAACCTAACATCTAGGGAACATTCCATCCAATAACTGCAGAATACACATTTTTCTCAATAGCACATGGGACATTCTCCAGGATAGATCATATGTTAGGTTACAAAACAAGTCTTAACAAATTTTTAAAAACCGAAATGATATCAAGTATCTTTTCTGACCAGAGTGGAATAAAACTAGAAATCAATAATAAAAGGAATATTGGAAACTGTATAAATTCATAGAAATTAAACAACATGCTCCTGAGCAATGAATGGGTCAATGCAGAAATTAAAAAAGAAATTTAAAAATTCATTGGAACAAATGAAAATGGAAACACAACATACCAAAACCTATGGAATACAGCAAAAGCAGTTCTATTTATAGTCTATCATTCTCCTCATTTATCTAGAACATAATATTTTGAACAAGAAAGAAAGTTCAATAAGTCAAACAAGAAAGAAGTTTACCAGCAGGGGAAAAAAAAAATAGCTACATAAAGTGATCTAAATCCATACACAATGAAGAAAGATAATTCTAAGGTATTTATCTTTATATACCAAAATACAAAATAATACTCATATGAAAGTCATTATTCACATTATCATTATCATAATATGCAATAGGACATTCTTCACACCTGCCCTAAATTCTCCAGACATCAATTTTTGTAGGGTATTTAATGACACTTTTGGAGCCATGTGATCTTATCTTTAATGCCTGTTCATTATTGTAGATAGTATTGTGTAATATCAATTACAAATATACAAACTATGTCTTGTCCCTACCGAGGTTCCATGTCACTGAAACTTATTATTAGTGTACAGTGTTTACAGCTTAGGAAAAAATTGCAGTACCGTATTACAGATTTTCTAGAGTTTGATTAATAAATAACTGCCATTTACAGA
Source organism: Propithecus coquereli (assembly GCF_000956105.1). Classification (NCBI taxonomy): domain Eukaryota; kingdom Metazoa; phylum Chordata; class Mammalia; order Primates; family Indriidae; genus Propithecus; species Propithecus coquereli. The sequence goes on along the minus strand of NW_012154951.1, from coordinate 6,590,990 downwards.
ATACTTACTATACTTTAGACACAAGACCCTGTACCTTGATAACATCATCCAAATCATCCTTACAACAACCCTATAAGGTAAAATATTTTAGTCCCATTTTTCAGATAATAAACTGAAGTTTATTTGGGTTAAATTACCTAGCCAAGGTCATAAATATGAAAGTAATAGAACTGAGATTTGTGACAGCAGTCATCATCTGACACTTGAAACTTATTTTCCTAAGTTCATCATTTATTTGATGTGCCTTAGGCCATGAATATAAAATTTGCCAATATTATTAGCAGCATCTAATTATGAATATAAGCTCAAAATCAACATGGTTTGGATTGCACACAGCAAATCTATTTACTCAGCCAAATAGTTCATTAGTGTCACAGCTGACAGCTCACCTTTCTCCTCACGGCCCCAAGATTGTCAGTCCAATAGAGCTTTCGTTTACACCTGCATCCTGTTTTTTGAATGACATCCATGTAAGTTCTACTTCTATCATTTCAGTTTATAGATGCTAGTATCACGTCACTGACATGGGTAGGTGGTTTGGATATTTCAAAGGAAAATTTAATTAGGAGAATAGAATATATTTTATTTATGAAGTCTAGAGTTGCTTAGGTTTATATTTTAAGCCATATTTTGTTAATCTACACAATCTTTTATGTGGAATGAATACTCAATGTCCCGCCGAGGAGTAGGTTGGAAAAAATGTAGACTTTTTTCCAGCATGAATTTCGATATACCACACAATATGGTTTTTATGCCCTTGGAAGGTAGTGATACAAAAAGACTGGATGGCACACTTTGGTTACATGTCAGGCTCACTTCTGTTGTTCCTTGGCATAATAGTAAAAGATCCTTTGCCTTTTCATTTATGTTAATACTTCCCTAATATATTCATGTTAACACTGACCTTAAATGTAGAACATACCCATAATTACAATTTCATATTTTAAAAGTAATTAGTTTATTTAAAGAATTCATTGCACTGTTATTTTCTCTAATCTTTCTTCAGCATGATATATTATGTAGTTTTCACCATCCGCAGACAATTCATTCCCAGTGCACCTGGCACTACGGCAAACTCTCCCAGGGACAATACACTTCATACCGCTGCCAGTGGGATGAAGATTACTAATGTTTCCTCTCAACAATATCTCTATGAAACTCTTCTTTCCCCTGTTTCTCTGTAAGAATCTCTGGTACTTCATAGTATGTATGGGGCTACAGGACTGAATGAAATCGTATTTCCGTTCAGTAACAATATCTCTCTCAGAAAGGTACATAAGAGCTTTATAACACATGCTCCCTAGAGGAATGGTGAAAGTGGCTCCATTTTCATCCCTGTCTATGGCACTCTCAAAACTCAGCCTGTTGAAATGAACACTCGAATGCTCATACTCTCTGTCTCCTGCTCTCTCTCCCATGAACACACACACACCTTCCCTCCTCTCTCTCTCTCTCCTTCTCTCTCCCCCGGCTAATTTATCCCCTCTATTTTTATTTTATATAAATGCATGCAATTACCCACAAGATTGTCAGATTTAATCTTAAATTTTCAAACAACTGAGGAAAATCAGTTTAAATATAATTTAAATATCTCGCACTGAGATCTACTTTCAGAACCTGCCTAGAACACTTGCTTTTGAAAACACAATATCCCCATGTAAAAGAAGAATAGCCAATAAGCTGGCCTACCAGTCACATGATTTTAGTCATCCAAGTCCTACAAAGTACTTATTTTAGACAAACTGATCTTTTTGAGCACAACATGGCTTTAAGCTACCAAACTTGGCAATGCAGTAAAATTTAATCTTTAACGAAAACTTAGTCTCCCAAATTAATGAATACAGCTGCCCATGACTACTCCTACTCAAAGATTCAGTAGTCATTCATGCACTGTAATTCAGGTGGCCATAAGGAAACCACCTGCCCCAAAATGTTTCTTCCTAGTGATCCATGGTATTTTTCCTGAAAGTTTTCTTTTCACTCTGAGACAAACCACTATGCTCTCAAAACTTTCCTGCTAAAATGAAATATTTCATGATATAGGACATAGGAGAGTTTTCCGATGTATTTATCTAACAGCCTTGTGAACACGTACCAGCATCCAAATGAGATGAGAGACAAATTGGAAATAATTTAATTGACAAGAATTGGAAAGTTTCATAGCTCTATTTATAGAGCGTTTGTTCAATATTTACTATACAATATAACAAAGTTTCCCTATTAGAATGAGGAGCTAGATGCAGCCAGTAGATCTCCTGAGGAAATGGATACCAAAATGGGAAGTCCTAATGATGGAGTTTGTCTCATTCACAGATATTGGCCTCAAGCATTTATGTAAACGCATAACTCACTGCATAATATCAGAATTGTGCAGAATATGCCTGGGCAGGACTGTTCGCGTTTTTGGTGGTTCATTAAAGTGTCTAATTTTTTAAGTAAAGTATCAAAAATGATACCAGAGGCTTATGGAAGAACATTGCAGCCCTCTGCTTGTGTAACTCAAAAATTCTCAATTTTTTTCCTCCTACGTGGTCACTGGGAGAGGAGCTAAACTTACTTTCTCTCAATCCATCCATCTGTAAAATTACTACTCCATTTATTAAATATTTCAAAAGTCTTCACAATGTCCTGAGCACTGAACATAACATATTAATATATATAAAGATTCTGTTTGTGCCCTCTAGGAGCATAATGAAGCTTACCACCTTCTAGGGATGTCTTTGGGATTGAAACACTATTTTAAAGTGCCAAGAGCTACTCAGAAGAAATGTGCTGTATAATTACAAATATTATTATAGATGAATAGATATGTCCCATTAAACACTAGAATTGGTTGCCAAGGGAGTTTATGGAAACTTTTTCCCTGGAGAGCTTAAAAAAAAAACCCAAAATGGAGCAGCCAGAAATACAACTGCCTAGAAGTGTTTAAGTGGAGCTGTGCCTAGCACAAATTGGGAGAGTTACAGAGAGAAAAACCAAATGAACTCTCAAATTATCAGCATTAGTATCTTGTAAACAACAAGGTTGAAAAGAAATGAACCAAATAAACAATGAAATTGAAAAACAAAGAGAGCATAGGCTCCAACTGAGTTAGAAATTAGGAGATGAAGGACTATTCAGTTTAAAGAGATAAATATCTATTTAACTAATTGCCAGGTATCCTCCACTTGTTCTACTTCTGGAACATTACGAATATGGTTCAAAATAAAACTTGCCATATTATAAAAAGGCATGGAGCTACATTTCTTATCAATGAAGCTAAATGGGTTCTATAAATCAGTAAAGTTACTAATAACAGTAATCGAAATATTCTAAAAATGAGGTATTTTAAATAATAATCTTTTATGATCAATTCCTGAAAGTGCTTAATTATTTCCTTAATTTAAGCTATTCTGATCAAAATATTCCTATAATCTATTGCAGCATTGCCTGCCAGAACAAAACCAGTAAAATAAATATAATTTATCCTATACTAATAGTAGACCCTTAGAAAATTGAGATTTTTTTCAGTGACACAAAGATCTTTAATATTACATTTTTCTGCAGATTCAGAAACATCCACTCAAACATAAGATTGTTTGGAAACAACCCAATGCAAATGTTCAGCTATATTAAGAAAGTCCTTGATGTGAATTTATTTGCGGTCATTTATTTCTTTCTCATAAAATCTTAATAAAACATGAACAACTGCATGACCTTCACAGAGGGATAACAGGACTACCTGTTGACAGAATTAATTATTGACTCAAAGGCTGTGAAATACCCTTCAACTGAGTTATTTTCACAATCTCTAGAAACTATTCTTCGTCTCTGACATTATCACTATAGTGAATTGACAGGAGTGTTTAAAACATTATCTATTATTTCTGCAGCACAAGCCCAGTGAACTAGGTCAATCGCCTTGTCAGTTTCAACCCAGTCCTCTGTCTGACTTGTATGAAGCTGCGTGCTAAGGTGGGGAGAGCCAAGCAGGAGACCTGGATTATAGAATCTAGAGGGTTTTGTTTTGTTTTGTTTTGTTTTGTTTATGTACCCTTAAAAGTAACTTTATTTCTCTGGATCTCAATTTCTTCATGTATTAGAAAAAAGGATGGAATAAGATAATAATTTAGGTCCATTTTATTGTAAAGATTTATGATTCTATGGTACCCTGTATTTTCACGCAATATTAAAGGAAAACAAAGTCTTTCACTATGAGTTCCTTTGTCCAAGAGGCTCTGATAGCACTTTGCAGATAATATTTTGTCAATATATCCAAATATACATGTCAGTAGCAAATTGTATTGAATCTAGGCCATAGACATTTTTCGTTTGGTCTCCACATTAAAAAAATAGCAATCTAGTTTATAATTCTTAAAAAAATAGAATAGTTATCATAAAACCCAGATTTGGACTTCTGTTGATAAGCAAATGAGCCAAGTGTAATGGGTTCAGAGGTCTCATAGCAGCAATCTTTTAGGACTGGGTAACTGTGGCCAACTGTAGTTGGGACACATACTCTGTAATTTTCCATACCACCCAATGCACTCAATTTTATCTTCTGCTTGGCCCTATATGTGCTTAAATTCATGCATGTAGGTTTACGTGTTTCTCTCATCCACTAAACCATGGGCTTTCCCAGAGGAGGAAAAAAAATAAAAATAAAAATAAACCTTGGCCTCATCCTCTGTGGTAGGTACAGTTAGCTGCCCAGCAAATATGCATTCTACGCTTCTTTAAAAATAAAATTTCAATTTTATTCAGGGTACAGTCTGTCCTAATAAAATAGCTCTCCTGGCTACCTGGCATATTGTGAAGTTCAAATCAATAAGAAACAAGAAAAATGAAGAAAAAATGAACAAGTTGGTTATTTCTGGAAAGCTATTGTTTTACTTAGTTAAAACACACAAACTGGCCAGGTGCAGTGGCTCACACCTGTAATCCTAGCACTCTGGGAGGCTAAGGCGGGAAGAACCCTTGAGGTCAGAAGTTCGAGACCAGCCTGAGCAAGACAGACACCCCGTCTCTACAAAAAATAGAAAAATAAGCTGGGTGTTGTGGCATGTGCGTGTAGTCCCAACTACTAGGGAGGCTGAGGCAGGAGGATTGCTTAAGACCAGGAGTTTGAGGTTGCAGTGAGCTATGATGATGCCACTGCATTCCAGCACTGGTGACAGAGCAAAACTCTGTACACACAAATACAGTGTCTCTCAACTGGCCTGTGCATTAGCCATTCATACTTTATATTTCCCTCATTTTCTTATCTGGAATTCTGCTATAAAGCCTATTGAGATGTAGCCTTTTTTTAATTCCAGGGATAAAAACCATATACTAAGATGGCAGTAGACAAGATAGAAGAGGCAGTGGTTTCTGATTGCATCCTTGAGCAACTGATAAAGTCCTTGACGGTCATCATGTGGATAAGAAAAATAAACCCCTATCCAGTTGAGATATCATAAGCAAGTTTTCTGTTTACTAATGTCACTTGCATCCCTAACATTTGTATCTTCATTGAATTCTAAGTACCTGGTTCCCAGAAGGTAGCGTTATTGACACTTTTAAAAGGAAATAATACCAATACCAATACCAATAACTTAGAACGGATAGGTGTGTACTGTTGATAGATACTGTGCTACAAGTTTTACATCATTCAATTCTCACATAACCCTACAAGACAGGTAACATCCCCAATATATCAATGAGGCATGGAGAGGATAAATTGTTCACCAGGTCAAACCATTCCTTAAAATGAATGGAGAGTACTTTATCTAAGTTTGAAAGAAAGCCAAAATCACGCATGTAAAAGTACAAACATCTCCATTCAATTGCATGGACCCAATGAAAACAAGTTGCCATTTCAACTAAACTTATTATATGCACATAAGTCCAAGTATCAGCTGGGCCCTCAGAATGCCCTGGCATTTCTATACTGTTTTCTAAATAGTTTGCTCTCTCCTTCTCAGAGAGGAAAACTTCACATTTTTTACTCTTTTCTCAAACTATCAGCATCACCCGCCACCATCCCTTACTGTCTACTGAGAAAACAGAAGCCTGCTTCCGTTTGTTCCCACATAGTCCAGCTTTCTGACTTTTGAATTGATGAATTTTCCCTAATATTAAGGTCAAACCCTTTAATGGTCTTCAAGATGTCTTTCCTAACTTACAATCTGGAGATTTTTCTCCTATAGTTGCATGATCCTTCTCCCATATTATCAATTTTCTCCTCCTGTCAGAATACAGACATGCTTCATTTCTTATTAAAAAGAAATGTCCTTGATCTTTCCCATCTCTGTCTGGTTATTGCCCCAAAGCTGCTAACTACACTCGTGTTCCCTTCCTCCTCCCCTTACATTCTGTGTTCAGCCCTTTCTATTCAGGCTGTTTTATCTATGTTTCTATTTCCCCCTTCAATGTTCTTATCTTCCTTATATTCTTCTTGTTAGGATTCGTATTAAAATATATGCTTTCTCCTTCTGCTAGTTCGAGGTCTATTTCTGCACGAATCAATATTCACATTACAGAAATTCACACTATCACAGACTAACTTGCGATGTACTAAAATTACAGTACAACTCTCCTGAAGTGAATAGAAGCTATCCTTTCGTATTTCCTTTGCAGTGACACTACATGTGACAATATCATGCCGTTAGAGGGCCTAGAAGAGTGCATCTCAGCTTGCCCTTACACTAATCATCCTCTTAGGCTGCAGTATTTTTATGCACATGCATAGTACCTTAAATGGTAATGTGGAATTTTAAGTACTCTCTACAGGCTCTCTTTGTTTTCTACTCTTATTGTATTTTGGATTGTCTCCAATTTCTACGTCTTCTTTGCAACCTCAGTTTGATCCTGAATACTTCTGATGTCTTCTGATGTCTACAGCCTCATTTGTCTTTAATGTTTGGCATCTATTTCTGCCTTTGAGGACTGATTTTATAGTATTTACAAGCAAAATGCTATGTTCTTTTCTTCTGATTAGTAAACCGATCAATCACATTGTCTCTGGTTCTCAGTTGTTT
>NW_012154951.1:6579330-6580652 GCF_000956105.1 Propithecus coquereli | reverse complement strand
TAGTTTTGTGAAATCCAAAAGTAAGAATTACTTGCAAAATAAAATGAAAACAGAATTCAAAATACAGCTCCCCCAAAGTTTTATTCTTACAAACAACAGACAATATTAACCTATTCATGTGCTATAATGGCTTCTTAATGTTTATGCTTCTCTCTCAATGTCTGTATTATCTTGTTGCTGAGCTGAAATACACAAATTTCAGGGACAGAATCAACTTCAGAGCACATTTGAGTAGCACTGCAATCAAGCACACTGGAAATTACGTTACTTCTTTAATTAGGAACAAATTTTAAAGATTATTAGATCAACTGCGGTTGTTATCAATAAAACCTCAGTTTTATTTCCAAGAAGTTCTTCCTTAATTCACTCAAAAAACTAGTTTTCTCCAAGAAAACAAAACAACAGGGGAGAAAAAAAGCACATTTACATTTATGTCAATATGAGATATTAAGGTAACATCTAAAATGTACAATTTTCAAAAGGATTTCTCCTTTTATAGAAGGATAAAATGCTAAGAGAGAGAAAGAATGAAGGGGGCTTGTAAAACATAATTTGCTTTAAAAATGGAAGAGTTCAGTACTTCTAAGAGAAACAATTACCTATAACTAGTAAAGCAATGATAATTTTTAATTACATCGTAGATGCTTTGTTTTTACATGTAATTCTACTTAGAAACACTAAATCTCAATTATCTGTAGTCTCAACATTCTTTTTCTCTTAGAAATTTAGTTTTGATCCACTAATTTTACTGTCATCAAGAAATATAGCTACTAATACCAAATAAGAGTTAATAAGAAGTTTCATAGAACATGCTCGGGTTGTTCCTGCAAAATTGACAGCCTCCTCAGTACTATCTATTGACATCAAAAGCAATATTACTGGGACGTGTAAAGATTACTTGGTTTTGTGAATATTTTAAAATACAAAAGACTAGATTCTCTGATGGATGATTGTGATGGACTTAATTGTGCCCCACCCCAAATCTATATGTCAAAGTCTAACCCCCAGTACTTCAGAATGTGACTGTATTTAGAGGTAGGGCCTTTACTGAGGTTATTAAGACAAAAGAAGGTGAGATGGGTAAGCCCTACTTCAATGTAACTGACCTCCTTAAAAGAAGAGATTAGGACATAGATATATGTCCTATGTCCATATGCATATTGAGAGGAAAGGCCATGTGAGGACACACACAGCAAGCAACTCAGTGGCCATCTGCAACCCGGGAGCGAGGCCTCAGAAGAAACCAAACCCGCCAACACCTTGATCTTGGACTTCTACCCTTCAGAACTGGGAGAAAACAAATTTCTGTTATTTAAGCCACT
>NW_012154951.1:6575922-6576505 GCF_000956105.1 Propithecus coquereli | reverse complement strand
AGGTGTCTGGAAGAGTAACACGAACACCATCTGGGAGGGTGTTACAAATGCAGAATGTCTGGCCTCACCCAGGATTTCCTGAATCAGAGCCTGACCAAGCCCCCCGTGATAGGTGTGCACATTACAGCTTGAGAAACACTGTAATAGAAGAAATTAAGGGCCTCAATTAAAGTTTACACATATTTGCAGTTCTCTGCTACCTAAAATAAATATCTAATTTTAAAAACCTGCATTCCTTTCAAATGAGATTTCTCAAATGATTCAGACCTTTTTTTCTATTTCCTCAGTTTATGTTTCTCTCAAACTATATTCTTCATCATTTCTTGAAATACACTGGTTTTCTGTCCCTTTTATTTTTCCACACTTCTCTCTAAAGCTGTAATATTCTACAGTACCTGTTGAGGTCCTTTCCAAATAATACTATTAGTAATTGTAATAATGATGCTAGTTAACTTTGGCGGAGCACATACTATGTGCCAAAGAGCTCTTTTAACACCTTTATGTTTATCAGTTAATTTAACACTCATTATATTGTTTAAGGAAGATACCTCAATTATTATCTTCATTTTACAGATGGGAAACT
>NW_012154951.1:6571566-6573546 GCF_000956105.1 Propithecus coquereli | reverse complement strand
AATACTTCTGTAAAAACTTCCTATATTAAATCCCTTTCTGATTGAAATACCTAAAGTAGATTGTTTTCCAGACTGTACCTGACAGATACAGACAGGATATTAAAAAAAAATCGGAGTGTCTGCTCCATGCTGATTAAAAAAGTTCCTTAAACTAAACTAAATCCTGGGGAATGTGATGGATGCTAAGGAAATGGAGAAATAAGAAGAGAAAAGAATGCTACTATATTGCAGGCATTATGTGGAACATATATTTAATCAATCATACTAAGTAGGCATCATTCTGTAAATTGTTTCTATGTCAACACTTGGTTCAGAGATATTAAATGAATATCCCAAAATTACTCATCATTGACAAGAATACTATTACAACTCATGTCTGTGGGACTCCGAAGTCTATTTTTTTCAGATTTCAAATTCTTTTAACAATACTAAAAATGAGCCAAGATTCCTTATTAAGTAATATAAAATAGCATAAAATAAGTGTAATTTGTACAGAAAAATAAAATATCAAAAAATGATATCTATAAAAGAAATATGCTCATATCTCAATGGAATCTAGGAAAATTTCTTAAAATATGCAGTTTGCACTGTATCATAAAATGCAGACAGAATTAATTTAGGCAATAAGGAATATATTAAAATGTTGAGGTACCAGCAAAGAAACACAAAAGGACAAACTAAACATGATTTGCTTCAGGAGCAGTGATGTTGCTGGTTTGATGAAAGCTGGTATTAGACTTTTGAGTTAATGGGAGATAAAGTAGAAACGTGTCACGACTCAAAGTGCCTGGTTGAGTTCAACCCCAGGCATGGAAACTATGAGCGTCTTTGAAGTTTCCTGAACATGTTAGTTATTTAGTATTTTAGTGGCAATATGGAGAATAGATTTGATCAGAAGAAATTCAAATAACATAGCAGTTTGTATATTTGTGCATTAATCAAATGTTGACTCGTTAATGCCCAAATGTAGATTCTTGTTAGTGAACATTAATATTCATGTGATCAAATGTTCAAAGTGTCTAAAAGAGTGGTAGGAAAGATAATCTATAAACCTTATAAACTTATAAAATCTCATGGGTTATCTAAAAAAAAATAAGATAAAAATTGTACAACTTCTCTAGTAATTCTCTCAGTATTCCGTCACCTAAGTTCTTCTTTTTCATGCATCGCTAAAATGTGTTCTGCTTTAATTTAGATTTCTTTCTTTTCTTTAGGTTTCAGTGGTCATGGGTCAAGCTGAAAAATTACTTTCTATAAAACCAAGTGCAATTATACTCTGTAAGTGAAAAGATGGCCAAAATCCACAATGTATTATTGCATCCTACAAATCATTTTATCCATTATTGAAATGATTTGTGCTTAATACGTGTTTATCTTATGTTGTGTTGTAAGCACTTGCAAAACCTGATTCATGTCTTCTTTGCTATTTGCTTTGTCAGCAGAGTCCGATACAGCCTTGAGCACACACGAGGTGTGTTATGGGCTGAATTTTGCATCACCCCTGCCATCACCCTGAGCTCGTATGTTGAAGTCCTAACATCCAGTACCTCAGAATATGACTGTTATTTAGAGATAGGAACTTTTAAGAAATTATTAAGCTACAATGAGGCCTTTAGGGTGAGACCTAATCTATTCTGACTGGTATTCTTACATGAAGAGGAAATGTGGACACATAAACAGTCACCAGAGATGTGCGTTCACAGGGGAAAGACCATGTCAGAACGTAGTCCTAAGGTGATCATTCACAAGCAAGGAGAGGCCTCAGAAGAAACCTAACCCTGACAACACCTTGATCTTGGACTTCTGGCATTCAGAACTATAAAAACATAAATTCTATTGTTTGAGCCATCCAGTCTATAGTATTTTCTTATGGCAGTCCCAGAAAACTAACAGAAGGTGTAAAAATATAGTAACTAATGGATATTATTTGATAAAAATCAAGGGAGAAACTTTTAGTACATAAAGATAAAATAATAAATT
>NW_012154951.1:6569906-6571516 GCF_000956105.1 Propithecus coquereli | reverse complement strand
ACATCTCAAAAAGAATTTTAGGTCAAGCTATTAGCACAGTTAGCCTGACTGGAATCAAATAAATACACTGCTGGCAAAGTTTGTGAGTGAGATGTACTGCCAAAAAAGCTACCAGCTTAAATCAAAAGATATTGCAATGATTCAAGACATAAAATGACCTTTGGACTGCCAAATTTCGAGGCAGAATGAAGGTGGAAAAAAAAAATCTCTCAGATCTCAAAGAAATCATATTATCCAATGCCCTCTGTGTATATGGTAGAGAAAGATAATGGAAAACAAAGACTTCTCAGAGAGTGGAGTTAAGAGCCGAGGACCAAAGGGGAAGCAACTCTCATGAACTAGAACTAAGGCCTAATTGATAAAAACGACCCACTTTCAGAATTAGGGACTGTATCAAGAGTAAGATTTTATAGTTCCTATAGACATGTAACTGTTACGTGTCTCCAGCTCTTCCTGCTTCTGAATTGGAGTAATCGTTATCTCCATTTTATCCCTATTTTATCACTGTGCCTTACTTAGGTGTTTGGAGAACAGAAACTCTTTTATTCCTTTAAAGTTTTAGTTTTTTGACCAAAGTATACCTGACATACAATCTATTTCAAGACCTTGGGTCTTCATCCATTGCTGAGATTGGACAGAGATTTTACACCATCTTTCCTGTGACCGAATTTATATGGATTTTGCATGAAGAGGGAGAAGTGAAACAAGTGAATATTTGGGACCAAGAAGGTGGATTGTGGTACATGGCATTATTGTTTCCAAATATGTTCTCCTGTGTTTATCTGTGAAAGGAAGTTACATCTTTTTCCATAAAAGGGTAAATTTTATACCCTTCCTTTATGAAACTCAACCAGCCGCATTGTGAGGCTTTGATCATGTGTTGATCATTGTGGGTTGAATGACAAAGGTCAGTTCAAAGCAGAAATTTTAAAAGCAGCTGTGTGTTTCCACTAGCAATCTTGCTCTTTCATTCCATACTGAGGATGGTAAACCCCAAATTCAAGTTACTCCTGCAGCCTGAAAAAGAAAACACATGGAACGAAGCTTCAACCACGCCAAAACTGCCAACATGGAACAGATACAGAAATATAGCATAGTTGTATACAAACTACCAATATCCTGGGGCTGTTTTTTACTATAGAATAATCTAAAAACAAAACCCAAAACAACACAAAACAAAAACCCTGACAAGCATAGTCTTATGTCTGCAAGACTGAAAGCCTGAAAATCACACTTCTCATGATGCCTTTCTGAGTTCTGATTAATTACTGTCAGTGGGAGGTACTTGCATGAAATTAGAAAATAGGAGGAAGATAGAATGCAGTTTTCTGCTTCTAGAAATAGCATTAGTAGTTAAGGCTCCTACATTCCTTCAGCATCAGAAGAAATGTGGGTTATTATTTTCCTAGGAACACCACTTCTCTCATCCATATCTCAGGGCAATGATGGCTTCCTATAGTGATCCACAAAATTGTCTTTTCTCATCTGCTTCTGCATGCCTGGTAGATAATAACAGCTTCTTGATCTCATTATACTACAATTAACAACACCTTTCTTTTTATTTATTTTTCTTACTTCAGACTTTCTAATTTTTAATACTTCTGTAAAAA
>NW_012154951.1:6567774-6569856 GCF_000956105.1 Propithecus coquereli | reverse complement strand
CCTCACCTCCTCTCCATGGCAAGCATTTGTTCTGTAGTTAGTTTATCCTGCTGATAGCTGAGAGACCTTAGGAAGGGAGTGTGGAAGTCCAGAGAGTACAGGATGCTCAAGGAGCTCAGGGTAGTGACTATTCACCAACTAACATGAAAACATTTCAATATTTCAAGCACATTTCAATACTTTAAAAACCATCCATAGCCTATCTGTATGGATATAGGCTAAATACATGAACTGCTATCCTGAGATGGACCTCAAAATATGAATAGCATTTTAGGAGATGTGTATATTATATGAGGCTGAGAGGCCAGGTTTATTGAGCACCTCAACATGTCGTTTCCAATCAGGTGAGTTGCGTACCTATATCATTGCATCCATACCAATCACTTAAAATTGTTATATTACTATTGCAATCAATTGCTTTCAAATTGTACCTTTCGGCATCTTTAAACCCTGAGTTCTTAACAGATCTCTTGCTTTCTGTGCCCACTCTCTTTGGTGATCTCTCTCATCTCTCCTCTCTTTCTGATTGATTGTGGCACAGCCCCGCAAGGTGATGACTCTAAACACATTCTTAATTCAAACAGCTGAAGAAAAGAAAAATCATGAGCCCCTTACCCTTGATCCTTGACCAGAACCTCACCATCAAATACAATCTTCCGCAAGTCCACTCCTTCAATGGAGAAGCTTAACCCAATTTTGATACCGGGATTTGAGTGAGAGTAACTTGGAACTGGTACCATAGAGAAGTAATTTTTCCCTTATTTTTTAACCTTAAGTGAAGTGTAATCATACATTCTATTTATTTTTTCTGCTGAAATAACTGGCATGAATCTAAACACGATCACATCTTTTGTCTGTTTTTATTTGAGTAAATATGACAGGAAGTACTTACTTTATAACACAAGCTCTGCAGAACCTATTTCTCTTCCATGTTCAACTGGCATGAATATTTATGAACCCAGAGATGGAAGCAGTAAAATAAAATGAATTGGCTTGAGCCAAACACTATTCTGCGATCTTTTCCAGTTCATTCAACCGACGGCCACTTGACCAAGACCTCACTCAAATGAACTTACACATTAAACTACTCACTGAAAAATTGATTTCCCAAATGTTTTCCAATTACAAAATCACATGGAGTTTTTCAGAAGCATTCTGCAAAGCAATCAGTATTGGTAAGACTTAATTTTGGTACAAAATGTTTGAAATCAGATGCTAGTTATTATCTGTTGGTTCTCAGGCACTCATGTCCCTTTATATATGCTCTTATAATAGGTTGCATTTGGGTTCTGAATGTTTTATGGCTCTTTCTTCATAAGAGAAATATGCATCCTTCTCTTGGCCATGTGATTTATAGGGCCTTCCCGTGGCAGGAGTTTATTTCATGACTCCATTGTCAAGTGTGTGGCCATTTGACTTTCTCTGGTTAATAAAATGTGGGCAGAAGTAATGCCAGTGCATTCATTCCAAGAAGTTTGACTAGCCATTAAGTATTTCTGCTAACTCTCTTGTTCTGGCCCCCTGCCATGAGAATAGCATGTCTCAGATACAGGCTCTTCTTTCATACCAAGTTCCAGAATAGAAGCTATATGAAACTAAGACACATGAAACTTAAAGCTAATATCATGCAGTATGACTGGGAAATAAACCAGTGTATAAAGCTTGGAGATGATCAGATTGTACTGAAGCAAACCCTAATAAAATTGATACTGGGAATGGGATTCTTTCACAAGATTGGCCTAAAATATTTGTCACTGGCTTCTGGGCCAGAGGGGAAGATAAGGCCGAAACTGTTATTGAATGCTTAAAAACAGCCATGTCAGGTGCTAATGACGCAAAGTATTTTATAAAACCTCACCTGTGATGATTTGTAAGGCGGATAGTGTGCCAAATCAATTATAGCTTTTGTCAAAGAGGTTGGATTGTGATGTTACTGAGGAGACTTAATTGTTATTAGTAACCAAGATAGCCTTAACATTCCCCTCAACTTTAATAAACTTTAGATAGGTTTCTTTCTGACTGTAAGTCCCTGACCTTCCTTCTCGTAAAGCATTTACTTTAGAAAACTTGAAATTATAAATT
>NW_012154951.1:6566473-6567724 GCF_000956105.1 Propithecus coquereli | reverse complement strand
GGCCCTAACGTAGGTAGCTTGGCATCCCCCCTTTCCCAAGGTAATAGATAGGCCTATTTTTTGAGCTAATGGTACCTCAGGACAAAACATACACGTGAGAAATACAAGAAAAGATAATATAAAGGCAAAACTCTAGATTTAGTCTGGAACAAAGAGAAAGAAAACATGTGTTAGGTGATAATTTGAGAAACTTCAGCTAATAAAGAATTCAACCAACATTTTTGCATAGGGGAAAGTAAAGGTTCTGTAAAGAACCAGTGGGTAAATATTTTAGGCTTTGTGGGCCTGAATTTGATAATTATGATAATGAATTTATGCTTCCCCAATCATATGGTAAATATATATACATTGGGCATTAACCATGCTATTAGCACTTTAATAAAAGCCACAGTGAATAAAGAAGTACAATGCTTGCTCTTTTCTTCAAAGAATTTGCAACTAAGAAAAGGGAAGAACAGATCAATTCTCACAAAGCAACAATAAAATTATAATATTGTTTGAGAAACTCTGTTCAGTGCAATCTCTGAGTTTAGTTTAACATGATTGAAGCAGAAGTAGAACAAATCAGGCTGACGACGTCAGAGAGACCTGGAGCTTAAATGAAGCTGCTGATGAAGATAGCTTTCTAGGAAAGGAAGATAATCTGAGTCCAGAGTAAACTTAGTTCATTTATGGAAAAATAAGTATATTATAGCTACTAAGAGCATGGACTCTACAGGAAAAAAATGCCTAGGTTCAAATCACAGCTCTACCACTTACCAGCTATAGGACCTGGGACAAATTACTCAAACTCTTTAACTGTCTTCATCCATAAAATGAGGACAATCATAGCTCGCTGGGTAACAGGATGATTATAAAGATAAAATGGGTTTATAGTTATAAATCTGGCACTTAGTAAGCTCTAAATAAATGTTTGCTATTATTATTAGTCATTATTATTATTAAACATCCAATACAAAATAAGCAAATAGTTTAAATCTCAAATACTTCAGAAGGAAGAAAATTCAGATGAAACCGTTGCCCAACAAACAAACACAATTCATTGTGTGGCTAAGAACTTCTAGAATATTCATTTCTTCCTTATTCTTTTCATATATGTGCAAACAATGTTTTTTTTCCTTTAAATTAATTTTTTACATGCGTAGAGGGATCATACATGTGGTAATCATTCACATAGAACATATACATGATTTATTGTTTCTCTCTTTTTCTTCTTTGTTAGAAAGAAAGACTGAGAGTGAGGGAGGAAGA
>NW_012154951.1:6554204-6555813 GCF_000956105.1 Propithecus coquereli | reverse complement strand
TATCACAGCAAAATCAGAAACATATACTCTATAAGCACTCTGCAGTCTCTGCAGAAAGAATGAATCAATAACCCTGAAAGCTTATGAAAGTGAATACCTAGGAATATTTTTTATCAAACTCTGACCTCTGTTTCCACCTCACAGTTTGGCATTTTGTCCTAGTGTGTTTGATACTAATCTTTGAAAAAGATGATTGATTTTGATCTCTTCAGTGCAACTACATTGGGGCTTCAGGAAGAAGTGAATTCAATTTGTGAATTAGTTTGAAATTTCTGTAATGAATGGTGGTGAATAAACATTATTTTTTATTTTTAACAGGCTTCAGTAAAATTTAATGTATGCTTAAGTATCATAAAAGAACACAGTATAGAGGTAAAGAGGTGAGATTCTAGAATCAGATTGCCTGTATTTCGCCCTCAACTTCACCATTTTCTAGCCTAGGAATTTGGGAAAATTATTTAATCATTTTGTGGATTTGCTTTCCCATCTATAAAATGGAAATAAAATGCCTACTGTATAGGGATATTAAGAGCATTAGATGCAGCGTCTTTGTAAAAGCACGCTGAAATATGTGTGGTACTAAGTATAGTCTATAGGAGTCTTTGTTACATAAGTAACTAAACAAATGTTATATTGTTTGCAACAATCCTACCACTTAACAAAGGTATTATTTTCCTCCTTCATTAAATTTTGTCCTATACAAACACTTCTCTACCATATTTGTTAAAAGGAAATGTGTCACTGTGAAATTACAAAATCAAGTTTTGCATTTTTTTAAATCACTGATAACTTGTTTTAAAGTCTTGTTGCAAAGAATGATTACAAGTGATAGAAATATGGAAAATCCATGAGAGACTTAACTTCTCAATCCTTAAATTTTATTCCCTGTTGAATAGGGCAGTATCACTACTTTCATTTCATTTGGATTCACCAAAAAACATCTAATCATATCAAGTCTTTCATTTTTATATCCTTACTTACTTCAACACTTAAAATGAATAACTTGATCAGGGCAAAGTATCTACAATAGTGTAAGAATTCTGCTGTTTCAGTTAGAATTTTGCCTCCAGAGGCAAGTCTGTCTATACTTAATCTTTCCTATTTCTTTGGTCTTCCGATCAAAGTTCGTTCAGACTCTTTTAGTAAATGCACCAGCCATTTTTCTTTGATAAAAAACGGTTCATGGACAAATCAAATGTATCCTTCTCTCATTTTATGCAACTCTATGGAAAGTCACATAAAAATGGAATCCAGTTCTAAGATAGCAAAGAATCACCCAGTTAAAGGAGAAATTGAGCTTCAAGGAAATGATTTTTTATTGAAACAAACAAACAAAAACAAAACAGAACAAAAACCCTGAAGTCCAAAGGGGAAAAAAATAACCTTTAGTAATTTTCTTGTTATTCAATTTATTCTTTTTAGCTTATTCCAGCCCCTCTTGTTAAAGTTCTCCATGACAAAGTGATTTGAGCAATGTAGAAGCTCTATATTGTATATATGTGTGCAAATGCATCATAAGACAATTGTAAACACACACAACACACAACTAGTTAAGCATATGAAAACAATTTCTTTAACATATTGGTTTCCATCTTGTCCGAATTATAAA
>NW_012154951.1:6543228-6552499 GCF_000956105.1 Propithecus coquereli | reverse complement strand
CATTGTATTTTTTAAAAAGTCTTAGTTTTAACTGACTATAAAATAATACTTGTGAACAAAATGTTTGGGTTCCTCAGAATTAATATATTGAAATATTAACTCCTAATG
The DNA here is from genome assembly GCF_000956105.1 of Propithecus coquereli. NCBI lineage: Eukaryota > Metazoa > Chordata > Mammalia > Primates > Indriidae > Propithecus > Propithecus coquereli. The sequence continues at coordinate 6,552,391 of NW_012154951.1, read as the reverse complement.
TGTTACTGTTAGGAGGTGGGGTCATTGGATCTTTGGATAATTAGATTTTGAGGATGGTGCCCTCATAAATGAGGTTAGTGCCCTTATAAGAAGAAACAGGGTTTCACTCTCTAGTTTCTTGGCTTTACGAGGATATATATGCAAACTAGAAATAGTGCCCTCACCAGACATCAGATTTACTGACACCTTGATTTTTGACTTCCCAGCTTCTCCAGAACTGTGAGAAATAAAGTTTATTGTTTAAGCCACCCATTATATGTAATGTGTCATAGCAGCCTGAACTAGCCAGGACAATACAGGACTGAAGTGTGATGTTAATCTTATATTAAAGCACATGGGGATTTTCAGTTGAATGTATAAAGGCATACTTTTAAGCATAGTTAAAGAGGTAGGATTCATATTCAAATTACATTGTAGTTCTATACTCAGGTCTAGATGCAATATTTGAAAAATTGTTAACTTTGGAATAGGATTGGATAATTTCAAATCTTCTCCAATCCTGAAAGTCTATGATTTTAGGGAGTTTAACATCCAATTGTGTATGCAAGGCAAAAGTAAAATAAGCAGGATAATGGATATAACGATCAAAAACAGGGATATCCATAATAAAAGACTGAGGCAGAATAAGTTGTCATTGGGTTTGGATATTTAAGAAAGGTTTCCTGAAAATCTACATTTGACAATATGTAAGATATATGGAAGACAAAGTTGAAGAACTCTTTGGAAATGAGAATAGTAAATAAAGGCACAAAATTAAAAAATTTGGAGTCCCCTTTGAAAAATCACAGTGGGTAGAGATAAATTTAAGTTTAAGGGTTGTGTAGTAAAGTAATGAGAGAAGCATCTGGACATTTGTAATGACACCTCTATTTTGGAGATCACTGAAATAAAAAAAGAAAAAATGCTATTATTTGTGAGACTGAACAGGAAAAATATGATTACAGCTGAACTTCTAGCTAATCAGTTTTTCAACAGTAGACATGGTAATTTGAATGATGAGAAACCAAAAGGGGAGAAAAAAAGTCAAGAGTCCATTTCAATAGTCTAGGAAAGAGATAATGTGATTTTGAAGAAGGCTGTTGGCAAATGGACCAAGCACATGAAGATCAAAGGGAGAGGGAAGGAAGAGGCATCTATCAAATTTCTCCTAGGTTTCAGGCGTTAGTTGGGCTGGTATATTTACAAATTTTATAATTCTTATGACAACTATATGAAGTATATATTATTACTATCTTGGGAAAAGTGAATATATTGACAATGATTTTAAGACACTTGCCCAAGCATATTGATAAGTAGCAGAATTGTTACTGAAAACAAATTCTAAAATTGAAATCAAAGCTCAAAACTATGATACCATTATAATATTTAAACTGATAAGATTTTTTTGGTTTTGTTGTGTTTTTAAACTGTGTTGTATCTTACTCTCCTGCCTACCTACTCCAGTACTAATTTAGAACTATGGGGATAACTTTTAAATATCACTGGGCATGTATAATTTAGAGCACTTTCCTAGGTCATTTGGTTATGGTCCTTATATTCTCAGGAAAAAGCACGGAATCTTCAAGTTGTACCAAAGGTATGTAGGCATAGAAAAAGAAATGAAGCTGATAATAAATTAGAAAATAAAAACCCTGTTTTTCCAAACTTTTAGGGGCATTAATAGACTGGTAAATTAATAAGAATGAGTTAGTCTCCAAGAGAATATAATATAATCGTATTAGGGTAAACTAAATTTGAGTGTTGGAAAATGATATCCACACCACAGTTGGCTTAATTTAAAACAACTTGATCAGCAGTAATAGACAAGCAATTTACTGGAAAATTCTAACTTGTGCATAGGATTTTCAAAAAGGAAATGCCAGATTCTTAAGGCCTATAGGACAGGACACATAGCCAATGGCCCTGTTGGGTTTCTCTATAGACACCCCTTTACCACTCTCCCTTGGTAAGCGTAATGGTTAGGAATATATGCAGAAGTACTGTCCCTGCCTTCTACAGAGCATCTTGTATGCCCTCCAGCGTATTTCCCAAAGATCAATTGCCTGTCATGTGACCACCATTTTATTTTAATTCAAATATTATTAAGGACATCTGACTAGCAGAACATGCATCACCACTCTGAATCTGAGCTGCATGGGAGTCTAGGGAAACCGATTTGCTGGCCTCTAACTTAGCAAGGCAAGGTTTAAATTGAGGATTATTTTCAAATATAGAAAGGGTGTATAAAGAGTTTAGACCACTAAAATTATGAATTTCCATTACAGCCCAAGTCTTAATATTAGCCCTTTTTCTCTTTTTAAATTCCAAACAGCATGCACCCAAACTAACAAAACAGCTATTCTTCATACAAATAATAAGTGATCAGTCTTTCCAATGAAGACGTCAAATCAGTAACTGAATCTGTTAATCCAACATGCTTAGCTATAGACCAGTTGTTGCAGACTACTTGTTTGTGTTCCCCAAAATTAATATGTTGAAATCCTAACCTCCAGTGGTGTAGTATTAACAAGTGAAGCCTTTGGGGGATAATTAGGTTTAGATGATGTCGTGAAGGTGGAACCCTCCTGAGAAATGAGAAGGCAGCACTGAATCTGCCATCACTTTGATCTTGGGCTTCTCAGCCTCCAGAACTAACTGTGGAAAATAATGTGTTTTCTTTAAGCCAACATTCTGTAGTATTTCTGTTACAGCAACTTGAACTGAGACACCAATCATAACTGAGTCTTTATATTTTTTAACCTGTGGCCTAAATAAAATTAACTTCCACCCAATAGATCCTATATGAAATAGGAAGAAGAGGAGGAGGGAAAAATGAAACATTTAAATGGATAGATTAATGGATAGATAGATAGTAGATAGATGACAAATAGATGATGATAAGGCAGATACCACATTCACCATTTCAGCTACAGATTAAAAGGCCATAGTTTGAGACTACATTTTCCAATATAGTTAATTCATATTCACTTTGCTCTCAGCGGGTGACTGAGTTAGTCAATGCTATTTACCTGGAAAGGTGACACAAAGCTAATTTCCTAAGGAAGTCCTTAGTTACTTTATAGGTATTGCAATGCTCTTATTATCCATTAACTTTTCTAAAAGACATGGCAGTACTAGAAAGTGCCTCAGAGGATCCTCTGGGCTTGTTTGTAATTTTTCTTTCCAGGTTCGGTTAACAAAAAGCCTACATCCACTTGATGATCAAAATCAATAATCCACCCAACACAATAACTGTTCTCTTCCTTTTTATTCTACTGCCAGGAAGTCTTCAATAACCAGGTGGAAATCTCAGCTGCTATTGAAACTGTTATATTCTTGCATACTGCAAACTAGCAGACCCCAGACTTACAGAGGTTTGAATACAAACAGAATCACAAACTCTGTACCTTTCAGGTTTTTGATGTTGGCACTAATATTTACATTTTATCAGGATGCACTCTTAATTTTGGTTTACCATTTTGATACAAAAAGAGATGCTCCAGAAGCTTCCACACAATAGTTTATGCCATTTCATGAATCAAAGAGCCAATGTACATACTCTATTAGTTATTGATTATACTTCTTATATCTATACATAACGGATTGGGATGTGACCACTGAAAATATTTATAGATCAATTGAACCACTCTGAGGGAGATTTGGGCCAAACTCTATTTATATATGACCACCAGAAACGTGAGCCACAGTGAAATTCAAGAACAGAAATTAGTGTTACTTCAGAACCAGTGCTAATCACTGAATACTCTACACCCTTGGCTGTTCTCAGCGCTAAATTACCCTAGGAAATAGTGACGGGTCCCTTTGGAGAAAGATAGGTGGAAGGTTTACATAAAGTCTGTGCAACATTTTTCTAGACTTTTCCCTCAAGGTTATTTAAACTGTCCTTTCTCCAAACTGACTCATTTCTTTGAAACTACCAAGAATTTCTGACTCGTTGAAGGTGAGTCTAGTAAGATCTCTTCACACACACACACACACACACAAACACACACACACACACACACACACACACAAATTCCCAGAAATTTATTTTTCTTTTTGCTCCTTTATTTTTGTGTACACAGCAGTGAGAAATTAGCCACAGTCAAAGAGCACTATAGATAGAGTCATTCTGGTTGCCACCCTGGCTCTGAAACCTATTTGCATAACACTCCCTTTGTACCTCTTAACGCTAGTGGCTTCTGTACCATATCAAGGGTCTTTGTCATCACAGCTTTATTTAGTATTTAATAAAATTAACTCCAGTTAGTTTAAACCAAAGCAATTTTATAAGGTTATTTCAGGAGCTCATAGAGGCTCAAGAAGGGATGCAAACCCATTCTGAGGCTAAGCAGTCAAACAGGCTCAAGCACTAGGGTTGCCAGATTTAGCATATAAAAATACAAAATATCCAATTTCAGATAAACGATAAATACATTTTTAGGAAAGTATGTCCATGCAATATTTGGGGTATCCTTATAGTAAGAAATTATTAACTATTTATCTGAAGTCCAAATATAACTGGCATCCTATAATTTATCTTGCTGCTCAACAGGCACGTGGTATCTCTGAGGATACCACATGTCACTGTTTCTAGGTACCTGTAATAACTGAAATTGGAAGCCAAAACCTCTACCAGTCTTTCTCAAAGAACCAGATGGATTTTACAGCATTTTGTTAGAAGATTCATTCCTGCACGTGACTCATTGTTGAATTTGATTTTTTTTAGTTCATCTGATGTTAAAAGCTCAGTCATACATGTGAATCTCAGCTTCATGGGAGCCTGCCAACGCAAGCTTTCTGTTTACTGTCTTGAGAATACAAGATTCACAAACTGGACAATTAGTAAAAATAGACAAAGTATTCATAAAGAATGAGCAGCTAGGTCGGGCGCGGTGGCTCACGCCTGTAATCCTAGCTCTCTGGGAGGCCGAGGCGGGCAGATTGTTTGAGCTCAGGAGTTCGAAACCAGCCTGAGCAAGAGCGAGACCCCGTCTCTACTAAAATTAGAAAGAAATTAATTGGACAACTAAAAATATATAGAAAAAATTAGCCGGGCATGATGGCACATGCCTGTTGTCCCAGCTACTCGGGAGGCTGAGGCAGGAGGATCGCTTGAGCCCAGGAGTTTGAGGTTGCTGTGAGCTAGGCTGACGCCATGATGCTCTAGCCCAGGCAACACAGTGAGATTCTGTCTCAAAAAAAAAAAAAAAAAAGAATGAGTAGCTAAACAAATGAACGTCCACTATACTCTGAGAGTTGGAAATGTGAATCTAGATGCATTAGTCTATTAGATTCAATTGTAGTGAAATATTTATAATACAAGTATTTTAAAGTGAAATAATAAGTAATTTTTATTCAAATAATAATTAAAATGTCTCTGCTAATTCTCTCATGTGGGTAAATTATTCAGCATTTGTGGATTGTCAGTTTTCTCCATTTTGAGTTATTTAATGAAGAAATATTACACCAACTTGCTGAAAATAATTTCCTAATAAAGAACCAATTAAGTGTTTAAATGTGCTATTTTCTACGAAATGTTCAAAATCCTTTTCTAACTGGGTTTATTTCTAGATAAAAAGAATAAATTACATAATTATAGGAAACTTCCTGGCTTTTCTGTTTTTCCTTCTATAATGCACAAATGATAATATATTTGGAGCTTTTCAAAGCAAGCCTAGAGGGTTATGACAGTCAGAGATTTGAGTCATTGGCTATCAGTTTACTGCAGCAGTACTATTGTTTTGGCATATTATATATTGTTCCATCAATTCTATGGGATCTTATACTCAAGGTGATTTTGCCGAAGAAAGAAAGTAAAATTCCTCCTAATTACTCCCAAATCAATATGAATTGGGATACAATTTACACAATATTGGATGCGTAAATCAAACATCAGGTACTTAGTGGTTTGAGAGATACACGATTTTAGTTTAATAAATATCTAGAGGATATGAAAGTTAAAAAGTATCTTAGGGCCAAACTACAACTGTAAGTAAATAGGGATATGAAATTTTTTTTTTTTTTAAATTGTGGGCAGGGGATGGACCACTCATAGTGGAAATGTGTTCACAAGATAATCTTGCAGAAAATGAAAGTGTTAGTGAGACCAAGTCTTTCCTTTATATCTGAACCACCCCTTCATTGTTTCGAACAGAAGGTGGAAAATAACATTGAGACCACAACATGCCACTCAAAATAATATGGGTTTGGTGATATACGGTAGATGGATTTTTTTTAAATGCCCCCAATCTTCCTCTGTTATACCATCAATCCCTACAAGATGATTCCATCGAAAATTGAAATCCATTCTCAAACCTCATTGAATCTGGGCTGATCTTGAACTTGCACTGACAAAAATGGTACTGTGATGCATTAAGTCTCGTCAACTTGACTTCCACATACTCGACTCTGTCTTTCATGCTGGACTCTATTTAGATAAGCCCTTCTTGCACTTCCACACCAGGGGCATGTAGGGCCCAGAATATTTGTTTCCCTTTTTGCTGGGATCACCATCTTCCACTGACTGTTTTCCAGTATGTAAAACCATCGTTTCCATTTTTTTTTTTCATTTTATTTTGTTTGCTTTTCTTTTTAAAGCATGAGGGTAAATCTGGTTTTGGAAACACCATCATGATCAGCAGTGAAAGTCCCGCTTGCTCATTTTTCTTTCAATATATGCGTTTGCTTGGGAGACAGTCATCGATTTTACTTCGTGAAACAGGTTGTCTAATTTCCCAACCAACTTAAATAGTGAACTCTATAAGGGCAATGACACTTCTTGTTTACTGTAGTAGATAGAAATCAAAGTTATTATTGCCATCAACATAAACTAACACTTGCCGTTGCACAATAAAAAGATAACATCTCCTAGAGGAATATGTGCGGCACTTAGAATCAACAACAGAGTTGGAAAATTGGAAGAAATCAAGGGAACTCTTAAGGTTAGGCTGCAGGTTCATATCCACAGTTGGTTCATAGGACATCACTGGCTGTACTGGGGCTAGAAGAACAAGGATCTGGCCAGACAGGCTTTTGAAGTGAGAACAGTCAGGGCCAGGGAGGTGGTACGAACGTCCTCTTGCTCAGGCTTTGCATAGATCAGGTTATTGATCTGTAATAGAATTAAGCTGGGTGTTTGGCAGGCAGCTTATACTTACTGAATAAAAATATAAAGAAAGAAAATAAGGCCCTCTCCAGATATTCTTCTTAATTGAGTAGCCATATTCCATTTTATAATTTCAGTCTAGCTAATTTAAACTAAAAAGGAGAGTTTCCTCTTTCATATAAGAGCCTGTTACAAATCTAAAAGATGCTATCTCAATGAAGAGTTTTAATATCCTTATTTAAGATATCCTTATTTAAGAAGAGAAAGAAGACATTTAGCAACATGTCATATTTAAGTTTGATGGATAGTTATTGCATTGCCACTTTGGCCTTGGTATCTTTAGATATTATTTAATGGAGTTCTTAAGAGAGCTAGACCATGTGGATATAAGTTTCCTTTTACAAATTAGGTTACTCTGGGAAGTTAAATGACTCATCTAAGATTATAAAACTCATGAGCAGAGTTGAGATTAACATTTATTTTTTACTTCAAATCCAGCACATTTTCAAAGCATCTCTTTTTACATGACTTATCTTCAGGTTGAATATACTTTGTTTTAAAATAAAATTAATTGAAGTATGATGTTGAGATATAATTTCACAGTAAATTTTTAATAAATCTCATGTGTTGAATAATTTATGAGGACAATTCATTGTTTTACATGTACAGTGTAGATTGCACAGTTTAAATACTTTTGACTAAATGTATACGCCAGTGTAAACACTACCTCAACCAAAATATAGAATATTTCCATCGTTCCAACAAAATCTCTTTTATCTTAACAGTCAATCCCTCCTTTGTCCTTGGCAACCAATGATATAATTTATCTCCTTACATAAGGTTTTGCCTTTTCAAGAATGTTATATGAGTGAATCACACATTCAGACCCTGAATCAGATCCTTTAACAACAAATTGTTTCAAACTTTTAACAACGAATTGTTTCAATACCAATATTGCACATCACACAAATACTGAAGTATATTACAAAGTATGCCAGGTAATATATTAAAATAGAACAATGTATCATAATTAAATAGGTTCATTCATAGACTGAAAGTTTAGTCTATCATTCAAAATTTTGATCAATGTAATTTAACACATTAAGACAATAAAGATTCATTGTGTGATCATTTTGACAAATGCAGGGAGAATTAGACATACATGCTTGAAAATACCACCACGAACAACAACTATTAGAAAATCAGGAATGCAAGAGAACATTTTAAATCTGAATTAGAGTATCCATAAAAAGTCTTAGTAAAAAAATTCTGATGTAGTGAAATATTCCAAGCCTTTCCACATTTTACTAGAAGATGTAGAAAGTACAATAAGGCAATTAAGGAAATAAATTTATACAATTTTTGAAAGTGAAATAAAACTATCATTATTTATAGAGGACAGGATTGTACATGTAGAACATCAAAAAGAAAAATCCACTAGTAGTATTAATTAGTGAATTTAAAAATGTTACAGTAACAAGATCAACATTAAAACTTAATGTCTACATACTGGCAACAATGAACGATTAAAATCTTAAAGTTATAATAATAGCTCCTAACCTTATTAAATGCCTAGGAAAGTATCTGAAAACTAGAGCACACAATTAAGAGACATTAAATTAGCCCAAATAAATCAGTGGATATATAACAATTTAATGGATTGGAAGACTAGCTATTGTAAAGATATCAATATTCCAAATAAATATTTTTAAAAAGATATCATTAGCTCTAAATACTTTATTACTATGACAGTATATCCAAAGTCTTGGATAGACTTGGAATTCAAGTGAATGGATTCTAATTGCTTTGAAATATGTAAGAAAATATTACTTATACCTAGATTCAGGGAGTCTTTTTTATAGATGATAATGATATACCTTGCTCACATTAACAAGTAGACAGGAAAAAATTTTGTCACCTGATTGTTTGAACTACCTCTGTGTTATACCCTAAAATTGCATGGTGCAGATGTCTTTATCATAGAATGTTTTGTGCTCTTTTGGGTAGATGCCTAATAGTGCTATTGCTGGATCGAATGGTATTTCTATTTTTAGCTCTCTGAGGTATCTCCAAATT
>NW_012154951.1:6537963-6541353 GCF_000956105.1 Propithecus coquereli | reverse complement strand
TTTTTTAATTCTCACATAGGTCACTAGACAAATAGAAGATCAAAATATGTTTTGTTTCAGAGTATGTAAAAGTATATTGGTCATCTGTTTATAAGATTATTTTTCTCTTTTGGAGAAATAATACAAGTATACGTTTAATTGTGCTAATAGCTATTTAAAAAATTCAGCAACAATTGGCTTTGGAAGACAGTGTTAATATTTGTCATTCTCTTTAGTTGGCAATTCAATCACGATAACCTCAAAGTACAGTACGTATTTATATAACAAGTATTCTCTGTCCCTTGTTGTCACCTCGATAAGCATGTACATCTTCACATACGGTTGATTTTAAGTGTTATGGAGACTATTTTGCAAAAGAAATTGTCACTACTTTCTATTTAAATTGAGGTCTGGAAGTCTGTATGTAATAGCATACCTGATAATTGGTTCTATTATGAAGCACTGTCAAGGCAGATTTTCCAAGTACCAAACAAAATGCTTAACACTCATTTCCCAGCAAAAACTGCAACGTAGTGCTTCGGCAGCAAAAAATACCAATTCTAATTGCATGGAATAAATCCAATTACACTTTACATAATCCAGATGCCAAACTGACACTCAGGGTACTACCTATAAACAATGTGGTGCTACCCCATGCTTGGAAGAGAAGATGTGGAGAGGAAATTTTTAAAAATATGAATGTTAGGGCACAAGTTAACTACTATATAAATATGTAAATGAACTTAATAAAAATGTTTTTAATAACTCAAATAATGCATGCAGCTCCTTTGTTAGTGCTTTCAAAAAGATTGCTATACATTTGACTCTTGGAATTTTTAACTGTTTTCTAAAATCAATTAAATTTTAATTAGCCAAGTTCTAATTATCATATTGCTACCAACACCAAAAATCTTACATGGAATTGTATAGACCATTCTTTCTGGGTGGTATCAGTCAAAAGAATCAAATTCTCTAATTCCAAGTTTTTTAAATCAGTGAACTATAGATAATACTCACTCTACCTCATGGGATCTTTTGAGGCTTGAATGAGATTATACATGTAACAAGTTTAACAAGTTGCCTAAAGCACAGCAAATATTCAATAAACGTTAACTATTACCTGATTACCAATTATCACGTATGTTTATATCCTACCAAATATAAGTATTTTTCAGATCCATTCATTTAACAATCTGTTTTTCGGTGCTTGCAACACATTTCCAATCTTTCACACTTTGACACAAAGATGGATGAAATACAGCCCCCACTTGTCTTGGCTGTGTTCCATATAAGCAGAGCCTGAGATGGGGAATTATGAAAGTGATTTATTAAAGAATGCTTTTAGGAGAAAATGGTGTAAGTGTACAAGGCATAAGCCTGGGAAAGAAAGGAACTACACAACAACAAACTGTTACAAAACGTCCACCTTTAGCCTGATCCTAAGGAGATCTCCGAAGTATGAATTGCGACACAGTCTGCCCTGCCTTGAGGTAAAAGTGCTGGCACTTTGTACCTTACCCCATGAGGTTAACGGGAGACTGTTGGAAGAAAAGTGCAGGTGTAAGTCTTTAACCAAGATGGGCTAGGGGAAGGGCTAGAGGAAGAATATTGACTATATCAATCAAAATGGTAGAAGGGTCTCGGGAATGGAATGTGGCACCCCAAACAACATCTGCTATACTATCCTTAGAATGAGTAAGTCAGGTGAAACAGGTGAATGGGCAGGATAGTGATGTAATAGTTTTAATTTTATTGTGAAAAGTGCTCTAACAGAATGCCAGTCTTCACCACCACTAGCAAATTTTCTACACTGTGCTGTTTTACAGTATGAACCTTTGCCCCACAAAAGCCTCAGCCCCCACACCCTACCTCAAGCCTGCGTAACTCATACTTTTCTTTAGAGGCTTAGTCCAAGACATTTTTCCTTTCTGGAGAATCTCTCTAATCTCTGTCTCAGCCTCTTTCTATGTCTACTAATGCCACCTATGTAGAAAGTTCTCTCAAACATTTTATCACACTCTACTGTAATCACTGCTTTACATATTTTGCTTATTATTCTTACTAGACTGAGTACCCACAAGTGTAAGAACAATGTCTTCTTATTCATCTTTGGTAGGCTTAGCATAATACCTGCATATTCTAAGTGGTTTAATAAAAGTTTGGTGACTGACTGGATGGATGAACGAATGAGGAAACTAACATATTTTGTATCACTATGCAGACCCAAAATCTCTTTTTGTAAACCTATAATCTCTCTATTATATGTGAAGTGTACCTATGTATAGCTAAACTTCTGCAAGCTTTTGGATTCCATCTTGTGATACTCAGATAGTCTCTCAATGTCCAGCAGGTGAATTCAATTCTCTGAAACTTTTTCTGGCATCTTTTCCACGGATCATTAAAGCACTCATTTAAAAAGGGATTACAAAGAAAACAAATGGAGAGCTGTTATCACCAGAATTTCCGAGACACTTAACAAAAGCAAAGGTGAGATTAATTATAATAAAATAGGGGACAGTATAGGAATAAGCAGGGTGATCTAGGACATCATTCGTTAAAAAAAACTGCCCAAGTAATGAGAAAAGCGGGTATTCTTGCATGTTCCTAAGAATTGCTGATCTAGATTCCCTTGGAAACCTAAACTCATTCTGAAAAGTTTATTTAACATTAATTTTTGGTAGACTTGTCACAATAAAATGAATTAAGGTTTTAGACGCAATTGGAAACTTATATTCCAAGAAATTCCAGTAGGTTTAGATATGGACCCTATGTTTGTGTGATCTTATGAAAGCTACACTCTACTTTTAGTAAGACTATACTTCTGCTTATGAAATTTCCATATGCTGTCTTGTGTAATAGTTAATGTTTTTTTACAAATTTTATACTTCTCATGAAGAATTCTGACCTCCCATAGAGCCAAGAATGTTCATTGACATATAAGACTCCATAAAACATGTTTGTTGAGTTAAATTGACAAAGATAGTAAACTAGGCAACAATATTTTTGGCCATACAAGAGTTTGGAATAGAAATGAAAATGACTTATTTTGGTTTCCTTGGATTTAACAATGCTGACTGGACTTCAGAAAGAGTCTCTGAAACTTCAGAAAAGAAACCTCCAAAATGGCTCAAATGGTTTCTTCTCAGCAAAAATTGTTGGGCCATATTTATCCAAACTGAAATCTGCATTTCTGATCATGGTTTACTTGACTGAGCATCCATGCAGGTGCCTAAGGTAATTAAGAATGGGTTGGGAACAAGAGAAGACATTCATCTTTCTCTTCACCACCACTCTTCTCCTATCAGTATAATCTATTAATTTATATGGCCATATGTGTTTTTTATTTTTCAAATTACTTTTATTTTTAACAGATGGAGTTACATAATACCAAATTGAAGAATTCTAGCAATG
>NW_012154951.1:6529662-6537913 GCF_000956105.1 Propithecus coquereli | reverse complement strand
TTCTTCAACACCTACATCAATAGTGTGAATTGTTCCTTTGGAGCCTCTGAGATTTTGACATGCCAGCACAATCTACTGTAATAAATTAAAAGTAGATTAGAGGTTTTCCATTGTTTTTTGAAGTGTGAGAAGGGTGATTTTTAAAAGGGAGATGGAAAACATGAATCTGCATAATGATGCAGGCATTCATAGATAGATAAATTGTACACAAACTTATATATGGAAAATGATAATTTGGGCATTGAATCCCTCACCATTATTTGTATCCCTGACACTCTTGGGATGTTTTTATGGACTCCCACGTGTAAACATACCCTGGTTTTATGTCTACTGCACCAAGATAAACTCCATTTTCTTCTGCTTTCCTCAGCCTCACTTCAAATCACTAAAATAATCAGGATCTAATAGTAGGCAAGGGATTTCTTCCCACCAATACTTAATCCACCTCAAACAAGAACATAATTTTTCTTGAGGCAATGGAATAGGCAGGTTGAAACTTTGGAATCTTTTACAGTCATAAAACACTATAAAAAAAGACCCTAAAACTCAATATTCAAAACTTATTCTATGTACAAATAAAAACAGGAAAGGCTTTTCTAAAGTTCAGAGTTGAAGAATAAGTTTGATGTATATCTATATAATTACTTTCAAATACATTGATAATTGTGTGCATTTGTAGTCAGAGCATGTAATATAATTATCAACATAACTGAAAGTATTTATAAGTTTATATATTAAGCACTAAATTTTTGCTTACAAATATAGCTTTGCATATAAATCACCTAAAGATTAAAAAATAAAATAAAAAAATATGTTTCAAATTTTCACATCAAATCCACTGATCCAAATATCAGAGTATGAGGCCAGATAATTCTTCAGCACAGGCCTGCTTACACATATATGAGAATTTTTCCTCAATGCCACATTCTCTTGCAAAATGTGAGTAATCACACATAAAAATTGTTCAGTTATTAAGTTTATATACCCTTTGTGTATTTCTACCTGGTTCTCTGATAAATAATTTGATTTTTTAATTCTCACATAGGTCACTAGACAAATAGAAGATCAAAATATGTTTTGTTTCAGAGTATGTAAAAGTATATTGGTCATCTGTTTATAAGATTATTTTTCTCTTTTGGAGAAATAATACAAGTATACGTTTAATTGTGCTAATAGCTATTTAAAAAATTCAGCAACAATTGGCTTTGGAAGACAGTGTTAATATTTGTCATTCTCTTTAGTTGGCAATTCAATCACGATAACCTCAAAGTACAGTACGTATTTATATAACAAGTATTCTCTGTCCCTTGTTGTCACCTCGATAAGCATGTACATCTTCACATACGGTTGATTTTAAGTGTTATGGAGACTATTTTGCAAAAGAAATTGTCACTACTTTCTATTTAAATTGAGGTCTGGAAGTCTGTATGTAATAGCATACCTGATAATTGGTTCTATTATGAAGCACTGTCAAGGCAGATTTTCCAAGTACCAAACAAAATGCTTAACACTCATTTCCCAGCAAAAACTGCAACGTAGTGCTTCGGCAGCAAAAAATACCAATTCTAATTGCATGGAATAAATCCAATTACACTTTACATAATCCAGATGCCAAACTGACACTCAGGGTACTACCTATAAACAATGTGGTGCTACCCCATGCTTGGAAGAGAAGATGTGGAGAGGAAATTTTTAAAAATATGAATGTTAGGGCACAAGTTAACTATTATATAAATATGTAAATGAACTTAATAAAAATGTTTTTAATAACTCAAATAATGCATGCAGCTCCTTTGTTAGTGCTTTCAAAAAGATTGCTATACATTTGACTCTTGGAATTTTTAACTGTTTTCTAAAATCAATTAAATTTTAATTAGCCAAGTTCTAATTATCATATTGCTACCAACACCAAAAATCTTACATGGAATTGTATAGACCATTCTTTCTGGGTGGTATCAGTCAAAAGAATCAAATTCTCTAATTCCAAGTTTTTTAAATCAGTAAACTATAGATAATATTCACTCTACCTCATGGGATCTTTTGAGGCTTGAATGAGATTATACATGTAACAAGTTTAACAAGTTGCCTAAAGCACAGCAAATATTCAATAAACGTTAACTATTACCTGATTACCAATTATCACGTATGTTTATATCCTACCAAATATAAGTATTTTTCAGATCCATTCATTTAACAATCTGTTTTTCGGTGCTTGCAACACATTTCCAATCTTTCACACTTTGACACAAAGATGGATGAAATACAGCCCCCACTTGTCTTGGCTGTGTTCCATATAAGCAGAGCCTGAGATGGGGAATTATGAAAGTGATTTATTAAAGAATGCTTTTAGGAGAAAATGGTGTAAGTGTACAAGGCATAAGCCTGGGAAAGAAAGGAACTACACAACAACAAACTGTTACAAAACGTCCACCTTTAGCCTGATCCTAAGGAGATCTCCGAAGTATGAATTGCGACACAGTCTGCCCTGCCTTGAGGTAAAAGTGCTGGCACTTTGTACCTTACCCCATGAGGTTAACAGGAGACTGTTGGAAGAAAAGTGCAGGTGTAAGTCTTTAACCAAGATGGGCTAGGGGAAGGGCTAGAGGAAGAATATTGACTATATCAATCAAAATGGTAGAAGGGTCTCGGGAATGGAATGTGGCACCCCAAACAACATCTGCTATACTATCCTTAGAATGAGTAAGTCAGGTGAAACAGGTGAATGGGCAGGATAGTGATGTAATAGTTTTAATTTTATTGTGAAAAGTGCTCTAACAGAATGCCAGTCTTCACCACCACTAGCAAATTTTCTACACTGTGCTGTTTTACAGTATGAACCTTTGCCCCACAAAAGCCTCAGCCCCCACACCCTACCTCAAGCCTGCGTAACTCATACTTTTCTTTAGAGGCTTAGTCCAAGACATTTTTCCTTTCTGGAGAATCTCTCTAATCTCTGTCTCAGCCTCTTTCTATGTCTACTAATGCCACCTATGTAGAAAGTTCTCTCAAACATTTTATCACACTCTACTGTAATCACTGCTTTACATATTTTGCTTATTATTCTTACTAGACTGAGTACCCATAAGTGTAAGAACAATGTCTTCTTATTCATCTTTGGTAGGCTTAGCATAATACCTGCATATTCTAAGTGGTTTAATAAAAGTTTGGTGACTGACTGGATGGATGAACGAATGAGGAAACTAACATATTTTGTATCACTATGCAGACCCAAAATCTCTTTTTGTAAACCTATAATCTCTCTATTATATGTGAAGTGTACCTATGTATAGCTAAACTTCTGCAAGCTTTTGGATTCCATCTTGTGATACTCAGATAGTCTCTCAATGTCCAGCAGGTGAATTCAATTCTCTGAAACTTTTTCTGGCATCTTTTCCACGGATCATTAAAGCACTCATTTAAAAAGGGATTACAAAGAAAACAAATGGAGAGCTGTTATCACCAGAATTTCCGAGACACTTAACAAAAGCAAAGGTGAGATTAATTATAATAAAATAGGGGACAGTATAGGAATAAGCAGGGTGATCTAGGACATCATTCGTTAAAAAAAACTGCCCAAGTAATGAGAAAAGCGGGTATTCTTGCATGTTCCTAAGAATTGCTGATCTAGATTCCCTTGGAAACCTAAACTCATTCTGAAAAGTTTATTTAACATTAATTTTTGGTAGACTTGTCACAATAAAATGAATTAAGGTTTTAGACGCAATTGGAAACTTATATTCCAAGAAATTCCAGTAGGTTTAGATATGGACCCTATGTTTGTGTGATCTTATGAAAGCTACACTCTACTTTTAGTAAGACTATACTTCTGCTTATGAAATTTCCATATGCTGTCTTGTGTAATAGTTAATGTTTTTTTACAAATTTTATACTTCTCATGAAGAATTCTGACCTCCCATAGAGCCAAGAATGTTCATTGACATATAAGACTCCATAAAACATGTTTGTTGAGTTAAATTGACAAAGATAGTAAACTAGGCAACAATATTTTTGGCCATACAAGAGTTTGGAATAGAAATGAAAATGACTTATTTTGGTTTCCTTGGATTTAACAATGCTGACTGGACTTCAGAAAGAGTCTCTGAAACTTCAGAAAAGAAACCTCCAAAATGGCTCAAATGGTTTCTTCTCAGCAAAAATTGTTGGGCCATATTTATCCAAACTGAAATCTGCATTTCTGATCATGGTTTACTTGACTGAGCATCCATGCAGGTGCCTAAGGTAATTAAGAATGGGTTGGGAACAAGAGAAGACATTCATCTTTCTCTTCACCACCACTCTTCTCCTATCAGTATAATCTATTAATTTATATGGCCATATGTGTTTTTTATTTTTCAAATTACTTTTATTTTTAACAGATGGAGTTACATAATACCAAATTGAAGAATTCTAGCAATGTTTTGAAGAGAATCTGTATGTTTCGTATTCTTTAAAATTTTTTTAGATGATTTTATGGTTGTGAGTATGGTCTATCTTGAAAAAAAAAATATTCTATGTGCCCTTGCAAGGAATCAATATTCTGCCTGAATTGCTGTGTATGATGTCCACACAAGGACATGAAATGTCCCTCTTTATTTGTCTTGCCTTAAGGTAGAGCTTTTTTAAATCTAGTGTTCACAGGGTGTAATTTTTTATCCTCTCATTTTATTACTTATATCTCTTTCCTTAAAGTATCATAGATATAGAGCCCATACTTGAGTTCTTTTATAAAAAATATTCTGATTATCATTGTCTTCTTTGTTCATTAATAGATTTTTTTTTAATAGTTTTAGCTTTACAGAAAAAAATAAAGAGAGTGTACAAAAAGTTACTGTATGTCTCCTACCCAGCTTCCCCTATTAACTAGCACAACCTCTATGGAAAACCTGGAGATTCCTCAAATAATTAAAAGTAGACCTATCGTTTGATCCAGGAATTCCAGCAATCCACTACTGGGTGTGTACCCAAAGGAAAGAAAGACATTTTATAAAAAAGACACTTGCACTTGAATGTTTATAGCAGCACAATTCACAATCACAAAGATGTGGAAACAACCTGAGCGCCCGTCAATACATGAGCGGATCAATAAAAATGTGGTATATGCATACCATGGAGTTCTACTCAGCCACAAAAAAATGGTGAACTAATACCTTCAGTAGCAACCCGGATGGAACTGGAGACCATCCCTTTAAGTGAAGTATCACAAGAATGGAAGAACAAAAATCATATGTACTCACTACTGAATTGAAACTTCAACACTCATGTGCACATATGCTAGTAAAATTCAACGGAAATCAAGCAGGTGGGTGGGGAGGAGGGGATAAGTAAATTCACGTCTAATGGGTACAATGCACATTGTATGGGGGATAGACACACTCATAACTTTGACTCAAACTGTACTAAAACAATTCATGTAACTAAAATGTTTGTACCCCCATAATATTCTGAAATTAAAACAAATACTTATATTAACATATTACTTTTGTTGTAATTAATGAGAAAAACACTGATACATTGGTATTAACTAAAATCATAGTTTATTCAGTTTCCCTCAGTTTTTACCTAATGTCATTTACTATGTTTCAGGGTTCCATCTAGGACACTTCATTACATTTAGTTGTCTTATATCTTTATGACCTTCTTGGCTACTGTTTCATATTTATCTTGTTTTTGATGACCTTGATAGTGTTAGGAGTACTATATTACTTTCCTAGTGCTGCTGTAACAAAGTCCCACAAACTATGTGGCTTAAACAACATACATTTTTTGCCCTATAACTCTGGATGTGAGAAGTCCGAAATCAGGAGTTCAGCAGGATAATGCTTCTTCTGAAACCTCTACTGTAGAATCTTCCATGTCTATCCTAGCTTCTGTTGGTTCGCTGGCAATGCTTGCCTTTCTGTGGCTAGCAACAACATAACTCAAATCTCTGCCTTCACCATCACATTGTGTGTTCCGATGTGTGTCTGTCTTCACATGGACGTCTTCTCACAAGGATAGCAGTCTTGTAGCATAAAAGATCCACCCTACTCCAGGACAAGCTCATCTTTTCCTTATTAATTTTTTGACATAAAAAATCTGTGCAAGATTAATGTATATAACTTGATTAATTTGGAAATAAGGATACACCCACGAAGCCATCACCTCAATCTATACCATAAACCTACCCATCACTATCAAAGTGTTTTCCTACCTTCTTATATATTATTCCTTTTATTCTGTGATATGGACACTTAACATCAGATCTACCCTCATAAAAATTTTTAAGTGTACAGGATAGTCATACTAACAATAAGCACTATGCTGTACAAGTATCTATCTGGGACTTATTTATGTTGTATAATCGAAACGTACTCTTTCACTGCTCCCCACCCCCTCCTCGTTTTGCCCTCTGCCCAGCCCCTGGCAATCACCCTTCCATTCCCTGCTTTTATGAGTTTGACTTTTTTTAGATTTATCATGTAAGTAGTATCATGCAGTATTTGCCCTTGTGTGCATGCTCATTTTCCATCTGTAGATCTTCTTCAGTGAGATGTATGTTCAGAACATTCACCCACTTTTTATGTGGGTTATTTGTTTTTTATTGTTTAATTTTATGAATTCTTAGCACATTGTGGATAGAAGTCCTTTTTGAAATATGTGTTTTGAAAAGATTTTCTCCAGTCTTTACCTTGTCTTTTCATTTCCTTATCGTGTCTTTAGCAGAACAGTATATTTTAATTCTTTTTAATTTTTTTACTTCAGGAAATTATGGGGGTACATTTTGGTTACATGTTATGACTTTGCCACATCCCAACCATAATGTGAGGCGTGCCCTTCCTCCCTACAATGCTCACCTCATCCATTAGTTGTGAGTTTACCCACCCCCAACCCCCCTACCACCAAAGAATATTACTACTGTGTGAGCACCTTAGTGTTGATCAGTCAGTGCCAGTTTGATGGCAAGTACATGTGGTGCCTATTCTTCCATTCTTGTGATACCTCACTTTGGAGGATGGGCTCAAGCTCTATCCAGGAGAATATAAGAGGTGCTAGATCACCATCATTTCTTACAATTGAGTAGTATTAAGTTCAAATATGCAGTTCTTTTTTTCTTTCATGGATTGTGCTTTTTGTTTGTATCAAAAACGTCATCGTCAAACCCAAGCTCACCTAAATTTTCTTCTTTGTTATCTTGTAGAAGTCTTAGAGTTTTGCATTTGACATTTAGATCTTTGATTCATTCTGCATAGTTCTTGTGAAAGTTGTAACATCTTTGTTTAGATTCATATTATTTTGCATATGGATGTTCAGTTGTTCTAGAGTCATATGTTGTAAAGACTATCCTTTCCCCATTGAATTGCTTTTGCTCTCTTTTCACAGATTGGTTGACTATATTTGTATGGCTCTATTTTTGGACTCTCTATTCTTTTCTGTTGATCTGTGTGTCTATTTTTTTGCCAATACCATGCTGTCTAGGTTTACTATAGCTTTATAATATGTCTTGAAGTGGATAGTGTCATTCTTCCAATTTAGTTCTTCTTAAGTATTGTGTTGGTTGTTGTGGATCTTTCCCCTTTCCATGAATATTTTAGAACCACTTTATTGATAACCACAAATTAACTTGCTGGGATTTTGGTTGAAATTACTTTGAATCTATAGATCAATTTGGAAAAGAATTGACATTTTAGGAATATTGAGTCTTCCAATCCATGGACACAAAATATCTCCTTGTGCATTTAGTTCTTCTTTGATTTCTTTCATCAGAGTTTTGAAATTTTTTTACATAAAGATCCTGTATTTTTTTTAGATTTATGTCTGACCATTTCACTTTTTGACCTTAATATAAATGTTACTGTGTTTTTAATTTCAAATTCCAGTTGTTCATTGCTGGTACACAGGAAAGCAATTGTCGTTTGTATAATGATCTTGTATCCTATTTTTTTGACATAATCATTTCTAAAATCGGGGTCATCTGTAGCTTGGTTTATATCTTGATGTATTTCATGCTCTTTCACCATAATCATCTTTTTCATCTGGGATAGTGCCCCCTGAAGACCAATCATGAGACTAAATTAATTGTGAAAGTTGGTCTGCTCTACTTAATCCAATTAAACTTAATTGCATGTTCCCTATATTCCTAATCATTCTCACCTCAGGGACATGTTACCTTCATGTTTTTAAACAGATTGTCTGAGGTAAATTATTTTCACAAATATGACTCTCAGAAAAGATGTTTTAGGTCTAGGAAGATCAAGGGGCATCAGATTTATCC
>NW_012154951.1:6499892-6528782 GCF_000956105.1 Propithecus coquereli | reverse complement strand
GGTGAATTTATTCTTATTTATAAAATTAACATAAGCATTGTGTCCATCATGAACATGGAAAATAACATCATAGCTTATTATAATCAACTCTGTGCTGTCAAGAATGGACTATTTTCAACAGTTCACTATCTTTAGAAATCTCAAAGAATGTAAGTTTCATAACACCTTTTAAAAGTAATTTTCCCATGTTGTTAAAATAGCAAGTTCTAGAGCTGGGATTCAACTACGATTTTTCAGAATCCTGACCTTTCCAGAAGCACAGCGAAGAAAGGTGGAGGTAGGGGTAGGTAGACTCTAATGCGGGGTCATTCTCACTATACAAAGAGGGGCCGGGGGGATGTCAAACATCCTTCCTCTTTCCTGTTATGCCCGGCCTATTCAACAGAATTGCTATGTGTAGTGTGCTTGCTCTTGAGCTGGAGAAAGACCCTGAGCCATGCATCCTCCCCACCTGTGCTGAAGGGAAAGGGAAACTATGAGAAAAACTCATAACAAATCCAAAGACCCCCCAAAAAGCCAGGAGAGAAACTGCACAAAAATAGGCAGCTTTCAACTCCTTACTTCTTTAATTGAAACTCTCAAGTCTGGCATCGTTTCCCAGTTTCATACCCGAGTACTTTGTCAAAGCTCACAGCCAGAAATAAAATGAATTCTTATGACTTCTAAGGCCAGGGTGTGAACTGTGGCAGAGAAAATCCAGGGACTTTTCATTTGCTTTATATTCAGCAAATGAAACCATCTACCCCTTCCATTGTAGTAGTTATAATCAGAGAAAAGACACTCAAAATTGCTCTGGCGTCTGTTTCTTAAAAGTATGGAAAGTACCTTACAAACTGAACAAAAATAAATGCAAATAATAAATAATCTCTTTTCGGAAGGTGTAGGTATGGGAGCTGGGGTTGTTTAAGCTCTGTTAAAGGTGATAAATAACGTCAATGTAAATATGGCGAACTTCAAAAAGTGACACTATTTTTCAGACACTTTTCCTATTACACTAAGTTACAAATGTGTTTTATCAATTCTTAAGCTGCATGGTGTGTACTCTCTATTGATTCTGGTACAAAATATGTGATTTCCTCCACTCATTTTAGCACCTAGTTGGTGTGTTTTGTTGTGTTTTGTTTCGTTTTTATTGAGCTTTTAGATTGAACACATTCACAGACCAACTAACCAGGCAGGGTTTTGTTTTGAGCTTTTTCAATTTGATGCGATATTTCTTCTGTCTGATAAATATGCAATAATTGACAATTAGAGGAGATGATGAGCAGGGTGGCTAAAAGCAAAGGCTTTGGAGTCAGACAGCCTAGGTTAAAATCCTGTTTTGAGCTTACCAGCACTTTGGACATGGAAACATTACCTAATCTTTCTAAGCCTCAGCATCTTCATCTATACGATAGGGATGATAATAATAATATCTGGCTCATGGAGGCTATTGTGAGGATTAAGTCAGTTCATTTATGAAATACCCCTTTACACATATAATTGCCCAATGGATAGTAGTTATTTTGGTTTTGTTTTTTGTTTCATTATGTGCAAACATTATCCCAGGTGAAAAACAGAAAAATTGCTTAAAATAAGAAATCAGGGAGCTCTCACTGCTTTCAGCTCCATTAATGAATAAGACACAGCTCCTCTCTTCTGAAAACAAGAACACTAGAGAATCAGAGTGGCACCCAAATCAAAGCTGTAGAAGGGAGTTTGGAGAGATATTAAACGGAATATGAGTTTGCAAATAGAAAGCACATTCAGATGGTTATTAGAAATAGAAGAGTATAGGATTATTCTGAATTATCAAGCTATTTCAATTTTGTATGTGAATTGTGAAAATACTGTGAATTAACTCTTTTGGAAATTGCTGGAAGTACCCGGAGGTGGTTAGCATTATATAATTGTGTACTTAAAGAGTAATCAGTTTTCCCTGGAGGGATAAAGAAAACCACTATAGTTGGGTTAAGTGACTTTTTATTTCTACTGATATTATGTTCTACACTATGAAGCAACAATGCTCTGAATAGAAATACCTAAAAGAGCAGTGAGTATAGAACAGGAAAACCTGGGACTTGCCCAGTCCTCTTGTTGAATACATATTTAATCTTTGGATGCCCTAACCCTTCTGCATTTAGAAATATTATAAGATAATAAGAGATCTTTTAATACAAAAGTTTTTCAAAATATTAAATGAAATGTCCCATGAGGAAGTTGTTGGCAAAATCTAAAGTACTATATAAGCTAAAGTACTGTCTTCTGTAATTGAAATTTGAAACCCAAAACTATCTGAATTCATATTATAATATCACTTTAGTTTTCTCTTATGGTTATATTGCTTATTTTATTCTCATTAAATTCTTGTGAGTCATCAGTATGAATATTATTGTCCTGATTTTCAAGATGACAAAACTGAGAGTCAAAAAATTTAAATGATTTTACCATTAGCACTTGACCTGAAGTGGCAGAGGCAAAACTATTTAATAGAAACAAAGTCCGAGCATCTAGTCCCACATCAACTACTTCGAGATATGCTGAAATACTAATGAGAGAGAATGTGCCATATTCATCGTGTTTCTCATCACCTACACAACGATTGGCAAACATTAGGCATATCAAGGATACTTGTGTAGTGACTGGGAATTGTAAAACACTTTAGTCAGCCAGTGAAACGTCTAACTTTCAGGCATCGTGTGCCTCTTGTTTTACATTCTTTTGGACTTCAATTCTCATGGTTATATATACATGCATCAAAGAGTGGTAACCGTCAGGGTGAACCTGGTGGTTATATTTCTGTAAAGAAATGTAAGTTATGTACACAAATTCCAGATCACGGTCAGTTATCTCACCACAAACGAGAATGGGCTGTCACAGTGAACTACGAACTGAAATTCTAATCAGGAGATTTGTATTCTAGGTCAAACCTTATCCATGATGTGATCTTCTAGGTCTCAATTATGACATAATTGTTATAAAAAAATTAATGCCCTTTCTACACCCTTTATAATTCTAAATTTATTTTCTGAAATAAAAACTCTCAGGTAACATGTAAAAATACATTTTAACATACACTATAAAATATACCATATTATACTATGCTCTATAATACATGATATACTATATATACAGGATTTCTCACAGTTTTCTAATTTATATAGTTTACCTGAAAATTTAAACTAGCTGAATACAACCAGTTTTAAACTAATACATATTAAACATATTCAATATCATTTAAAAAATTTAAGGCTGGAGATGTCATGTTCCCACATAAGTGGGATATAAGATTATGCTAGTAATAAAATTAATGAATTAATTATTATTATAAAATATTAAGGGGGTACAAATATTTTTGTTACATGGATACACTGTATAATGTTTAAGTCAGGGCTTTCAGTGTGCCTGTCACCAGTACAGTGTTCATTGTACTCAATTGGTAAGTTTTTAAACCCTTACCTCTCTCCACCTCCCCTCTCCTAGTTTCCACTGTCCTTAACATCTCTTGGAATACCCATTCTTTAGCTCCCGCTTATTACTGAGAATATGTGGTGTTTGTTTTTCCATTTCTTAGATACTTCACTTAGGATAATGGTCTCCAGTTCCATCCAAGTTGCTGCAAAAGATATTATTTCGTTTCTTTTTATGACTAAGTAGTACTCCATGGTGTGTGTGTCTGTGTGTGTGTGTGCGTTAACTTTTTCTTTATCCACTTGTGAATTGATGGGAACTTACATTGATTCCAAATCTTTGCAATTGTGAATTGTGCTGCAGTAAACATTCCAGTGCAGAGGCCTTTTTAATAAAATGATTTCTTCTCCTTGGGGTAGATACCCATTAGTGGGATTGCCAAATTGAATGGCAGATCTACTTTTAACTCTTTGGGGAATCTCCATATATTTTCCACAGGGTTGAGCTAATTTGCAGATCCACAAACAGGGTGTACGTGTTCCTTTTTCTTTGAATCCATGCCAGCATCTATTATTTTTTGACTTTTTAATAATGGCCATTCTGAGAGGGGTAAGGTGGTATCTCACTGTGATTTTAATTTGCATTTCCCTGATGATTAGTGATGCTGAACATTTTTTCATATGCTTTTTGGTAATTAGTCTATCTTCTTTTAAAAAATTCTGTTTATATCTTTTGTCCCCTTTTTGATGGGGTTGCTCCATTTTCTCTTGCTGATTTGTTTGAGTTCTTTGTAGATTCTGGATATTAGTCCTTTTTTGGATGTTTAATTTGCAAATATTCACTCCCACTCTGTAGGTTGCCTGTTTACTCTGTTGATTATTTCCTTTGCTGTGCAGAAGCTTTTAAATTTAATTAAGTCCCATTTATTTATTTTTGTTGTTGCTGTATTTGCCTTTGGGATTTTAGTCATAAATTATTGCCTAGGTTGATGTCTAGAAGAGTTTTTCCTATGTTTTCTTCCAGAACTTTTATGATTTCATGTCTTAACATTTGTCTTTAATCCATCTTGAGTTAATTTTTGTATATGGCAAGAGATAGGGCATCCTATTTCATTCTTTGTAATGTGACTGTCCAATTTTCCCAGCACCATTTATCGAATAGGGCATCCTTTCCCCAGTGCATATTTTTGTCTGCTTTGTCAAACTTCATTGCTCCGTAGCTATATGATTTTATTTCTGGGTTCTATATTCTGTTCTAATGGTCTCTGGTCATCATGATTCTACTCTCTGTCTCTGATTTCTTTCATCAGCGTTGTGTAGTTTTCCCTGTAGAGATTTTTCACCTAGATTTTAAGTATCTTCCCTAGTATTTTATTTTCTTTGTAGCTATTGTAAATGGTATTGTGTCCTTGATTTGACTCTCAGCTTGATTGTTATTAGTATAGAGAAATGCTACTGATTTGTATACATTGATTTCTTTTTATCTGAGACTTTGTTGAATTTATTTATCAATTCTAAGAGTCTTTTGGTGGCATCTTTAGAGTTTTCTAAGTATGAGATCATATCATCAACACATTGGGATAGTTTGACCTCCTCTTTTCCTATTCCAACGTCATTTACTTCCTTATCTTGCCTGATTGCTCTGGTTAGGACTTCCAGTACTACATGGAATAGAAGTTGTGACAGTGGGTACCCTTGTCTTGTTCCAGTTCTTAGGGGAAATGCTTTCAACTTTTTCCCTTTCAGTATGCTGTTGGCTGTGAGTTTGTCATACATGGCTTTTATAATTTTGAGGTATGTTTCTTCTATGGCAAGTTTGTTGTTGGTTTTTACCATGAAAAGATGTTGGATTTTATCAAATGTTTTTTCTGCATCTGTTGAGATGATCATATGGTCTTTGGTTTTGATTCGGTTTATGTGGTGAATCACATTCATTGATTTGCATATGTCGAATCATCCTTGCACCCGTGGGATGAAACCCATTTGATCATGGTGAATTATTTTTGATTTACTGTTGAGTTCTGTTTGCTAGTATCTTGTTGAGGATTTTTGAATTGATGTTCATAAGGTATAATGATATGTAGATTCTTTGTAGTGTTTTTTCCCGGCTTTAGTTTCAAGGTGATATTGGCTTCTTAGAAAGAGTTAGGGAGGATTCCCTCCTTCTCAATGTTATGGAATGAGTTCTTTAAGATAGGTACCAGTTCTTTGTAGGTCTGGTGGAATTCAGGTGTGAATCCATCTGGTCCAGTGCTTTTTTTGTTTGTTTGTTTATTACTACCTCAATCTCACTGCTTGTTATTGGTCTGTTCAGGAATTCTAATTCTTCCTGACTCAGGCTTGGGAGATCGTGTATTTCCAAGAACTTATCCATTTCCTCTAGGTTTTCTAGTTTGTGTGCATAGAGGTTTTTGTATTATAATAATTATTCAAAATCAATAGTCATTCCCTACTTTAAAGTTAAGTATTTGAAAAAAGTGTCCATTCTCCAAAAGTGATGTATGTATTTAAAAGTAATTTCAAGTGTAGTCTCTAAAAGTATTTTCTTTTAAACTTGAATAAAATGTTACTGGAATTTTTAAGTAGCTATAGGTACTCAAATAGTTTTGAAATGTATGAAAAATAAGGGGGAGAAATTAACCTACCCTAGAGCATACATATTATATAGCTACATTAATCAAATCAATATGATATTTGTTTAAAGATGGATGAGAAATAGATAGCAAAATATTAGTGTATTTGATATAAGATAAGGTGATTTTTCAAATTATTGAGATTAAGATTACTTTATAATGTTTCTGGTGAAAAGTTTATCTATCTGGAAAATAAACAAAAATGCTCACCCATTTCATAACTATCATCATATACAACAGATACAATACAAATTTGTTCAAGGCTTAAATATTAACAAAAACAATTAAGAATAAAAAATACTATTCAATTTAAGGTCAAGGATAAGATCTTAGCTAAGCTTCAGAATCCCAAGGCAAAAAAAAAAAAAAAAGAAAAGATAGAAATCTGAAATATTAGAAATACACCTTTTAATGGCATATTATCAGATAAACCAGAGCAAACAACATAGAATTGGAATATAGAGTTACAATTTAGGTAAGATAAAAAGGAAGACTTTCTATTACATATAAAGAGATCTTAAGAAATTGAGCAAAAATACATTAACCCAATTATTCAATGGTCAAAGCACATGAATAGACATTTCTCTGAAGAACAATTCTAGATGGCCAATAAATATTTTTTTTCATATGTTCTAATCCACAATTTGGAAACACAAACTGAGGTAGCAATATGCTATCACTTTATGCTCATCAAAATAGTAAACAATAAAATGAATGATGATTACTGCATCTGCGAATATGAGTTACAGGGTATAGTCATGTACTCCTAGTACAAATGTGAATTGACAGAGCCACTTTTAAAAGAAGTCTGGCACAACCAAAAATAATGTATTGTTGGGTAAGAATAAAGAATTAAATTTTGTATGTGTATTAGAATTATACTTTTATAAAACACAGCGATCCCAAGATTTTTGCACATTACCATGTGAACATGAGGAAAACATGGTTCTTTAGATGTTAGCATTGATTTCTGGTGGGCAAGAGAGCCAATTGGCTAGCTGGGTTTAGAGGTTGATCACATTAAGCAAATAAATAAATATATTTAGACTATTATAGGCCAAAATAAGGGCTTTTGTTTTTAGACAAAGTGTGATGAGAAGCCACTGGAAGATTTACATGAATAAACAGGTATTTTTACACAGACAGCAAAGCCTTTGCTTATGTATTTATGTTGCCTCCTTCTTGTTCATTTGTTGTTTTTTTAAGAGTCTGATTTCTCTTTCTTTTTCTTCTTCTCTTCCCATTCCCATTCTCTTCCCTTCCCTACAGACTTTCCTTTGTAAAATCCTTCCCATTCTACTTTTCTCTTTCTGTTCTTCCTCCCTTCCTACTTCCCTGCCTCTTTCCTCTCCTTTCCTCTTCTCTCCTCTCCTTTCCTTTCCTTTATTCTTCTCTTGTTCCTTTCATTCTATCCTCCCTTCTCTCTCCTTTTCCCGCATCCCTCCTGTCCTGACCGCCATGGCACAGTCTGTGTGCCAGAGACCAAGAAGGCAGAGCGGTATGGCCAGAAAGCAGAGTACCAGGAGGCCAGGCCCCAGGGTGTGGGAAGGCTCACCTAGAGGCACAGTACTCCTGGTGGCTAAGAAAGCCAGGCAGTAGAGGAAGGGACTGGTAGAGAGGCAACAGCATGTCTAGCAGCAAATAAATGGGGTTCTGACAGGTGGGCCATAAGGATTCATGAGTGTGGCTGGTGACCAAGGAGACAAGCGGGAGGTGAGTGGAGCGGGAGGTGCTCACCTCGGAAGCATCTGGGATCTAGGGAGCAGCCTGGAAGGAGTGCAGAGGCCAGGGAAGGAGGTGGCCGACTTGATTGGGAGATTAGTACCACAGAACAAATAAGTAAAGTGATCAAATAGGAAGTAAAAATATTGACTATAATGTGAATCAAGTTAGAAAAGTGTTATACAAGCATAAAAATGTGGAAGCCTTAGAAAGAAAACTGAGGTGTTGAGTTGGAATTATAAGTGTCAATATGAACTCTTATTTTTTAATAAATATGCATTTATAGATATATAAATAGTTTCAGATGTGTGTGTTGCCCTTTTGGTTCAAAAAGGCAGCAGAATTAGAGCTGAGAATGGAAGAGAGTCAGTTGCATTTTCCAAGAATTTTCTTACTCCTGACGAGCTTATAGGCATGTTCATTTTGTTTTAGTGTTTGGAATTAAGTCCTAACTCAAGTCCAAAAGGGAGACAATGGTATAAGCAATCAAACTTGAATTCTTATTCTGTCATTTCCCAGCTATTACTTGGATTTGTTTAAAGAATTAAATGAGATGAAACATACAACTTATCTGCTTTTTAGATGAAGTGAAGTTAAAATTATTATATATACGCTACTGGATTTTCAAGTAAATATTGTCTCTTTGATTCATATAAAACTGCAGTTACCTATAATGGGGGGGCGTAGTTGCACCATTTATCTATTTTGTATGTAGGAAATGAGACTTAGAGAAGATATATGATTTAATGGAAGTCAGCTAGTGAGGAACAGAAACCTGTCTCAGAGACCAAGCTTTCTTATCACTGATCCAGCAGCAAAATACAATATTAACTTTAATTTAATCTCAATATTTTATGAAAACCAAAGGCCTTATGCCATAGAATTTAATATTTTTTATTATTTAGTCAATTAAACACTTCTAAGCAAGTGTAGGATAGCTCCAATGATCTCTAATTTATGTGGATATGCCCTTGGTAAACTTTATTCTGCAATTTGACATATAATACCCTAAAGATAATAATATAGGAAAATGCTGTCTTCAGTACACCAGAATGAAAAAGTCCAAAATGGCATTTTCGGATTCTCCCCTTATCATAACAGTACACAGGCAGCACATTCTGACCTATCTAATTGAAGATATGTGAGCTATTGAAGTGTTATGAGAAAGTGTGAAACAAATTTCCCATTGAAAACATGTTGATAAAATGTTAGCAGATAAAATCTCCATGGCATAGAAAGAAAAGGACTTTGCAAACATACAAGTAAATGGTCATGTTTTAAGTTAACAAGTAGTTACTGAATCTTCCCTTAAAATCAGTAAACTACTCATCTTGCAAATTTGTTAGAATTGCATTTATAAAGCAAAAATGTCCTGTTACACAATAAGTGCAAGGATGTGCCAATTTTTTAATGTTTTATATAATCTTGTTTTGATGTAAACAATACACTCTGATATTATAATAAGATCCAATTAATGCAATGCTGGCAATCACTATGTCAGGTAGGCAGAGGAATATAGCATGCATTTTTTACCTTTGACCAGAAGCTCATTATCTTTGCATGTATTTCTTTGCTTTTATCATCAAAGCACATTAGTACAACAAAAGGAATAAATAAAGCGGGACAACACAATAAATAAAGGCATGGTGCAAGAGGTTAACAATATGCTATGGTAAAATACCATCACCTTTCACTGATTAGCATATTTTGGAAGGGAAAATATTCACAACTATATAGCAAAAAGAAAACTTAGTAAGCTAGTGTTTGGAATTAATAGTGATATACACTGGAGAAATTTCTAACATTTAGAGCAAAAACATGTTTCCTTTTTTTTTTGTACTATCCTTCTCTCATTCTCTCTCTCTCTCATACACACACAGTGTATGAGCAATGTAATAATTAAGCTCTACAATAACCAGTTATCATTTCAATTATAATTTTTCCATTTTTACACCTATCTATCCAGCCACCCATCCATCTATCCTCTATCTATCCAAAAGCTCTTATCTTTTTAGCTAATTTTCCCTTTTATCTATTGTGGATGATGGAAATGATTTTGTCTTTCTTTCCATGGTTCATACTTGGCCCTACAGGGTAGAGAACATAATTACCCTAACACTTCTTTCTGGCTTCCCTGTTCAGGGGTAGAAATTGACACTCTTATTCACTGGTCCTTAAAATGACTTGGCTACATTTTTTGTAGGCATCATACTGCCCCTTAATGGTATTATTCCAGTTCTCCCTTCGTTTTTACTCCTTCTGTTTTCATATTGTAAGCACACCTCAAAGCCTATATTTTGAAAGGAAAGCTAAATACAGTCTATTCTCCATCTACCAGATTCTTTGTCAGTGACCAGGTGGAAGGAATGCTAAATAAGGCAATGGACACGCGTCTACTCCACACGCTAGACTCTTGCTATTTGAAGAAGTTTCTCTTAAGCTATCTGTCCTAAGAAACATTTTCCAAGTCAACTTTTACCAAAGCATCTTTTGTACTTGGGATGGAGTGAGGGGGTCAGAGCTATTAACAATCACATTCAGGCTCAATTTCTTTTTAAAGAACTATCTAAAAATATTTGAGGTGATAGATATCCCAGTTACCCTAAATTGGTCATTACACATTGCATGCATGTATCAAAATATCACATGTATCCCTCAAATATGTACATGTTCTATATATATAAATACAAATAGGTTACTTGAATAAAAGTTAAGATTAAAGGGAAAAAAACCTATGTTATAAATTTGTCTGTAAATAACTTCCATAGCTAGTAACACAAGAAGAAAAGACAAGTAAATGAGAAAATTCAAGCACACACACCCTTACAAACACACCACACACCACACACAAACGCACACACACAAAGAAACTAATTTGATAACGATATTCTTTATTTTGCTCTTGATACTCTACTCTCATTCCTTTATTATTCTCTTCCCTGATTTCTTCTTTGACCTAACATGTGACTGCCTCTTATCTTTTCTGTATATATCCATGTGTGTCTTTTTCTTTTCTTTTCGTAAGTGGAAGTATAAGAATCAGCTGTGCTATAGTGACAATCTTTGTTCCTTAAAATTTGGGTTCAAATGGTGCCACTATTGTGTTCTTGAGGGGTCTACAGAAAAAAGTGATTAAAGACATTTTCAGTGGTATCAGTAGTTGTCCATTTGTTATGCTACCTTAGGTGTTTACATCATTTTTTTTTTTTGAGACAGAGTCTCACTCTGTTGCCCTGGCTAGAGTGAGTGCCGTGGCATCATCCTAGCTCACAGCAACCCCAAACTCCTGAGCTCAAGCAATCTTTTTGCCTCAGCCTCCCAAGTAGCTGGGACTACAGGCCTGCGCCACCATGCCCTGCTAATTTTTTCTATATATTTTTAGTTGTCTGATTAATTTCTTTCTATTTTTAGTAGAGACGGGGTCTCGCTCTTGCTCAGGCTGGTTTCGAACTCCTGAGCTCAAACAATCTGCCCGCCTCGGCCTTCCAGAGTGCTAGGATTACAGGCGTGAGCCACCGCACCCAGCCTACATCATTATTTTTAAGTGGTATGCGTATAATAAAGATATTCTTCATGCGTGGTGTGTTGACATACACACACATGCACATACACATGCTGACGCACACATAGATATTCTAAAAGGAAGATGTTTATTGAACATTTGCATTCTTTGCCAATATAAAGTAAAACTACCCCAGAGGGAACAAAAGGATTTCCCTGTTTGCTTAGCCATGGATAAAGGCATTTACCAAAGCACCTTAATGCAGAGTGCCATGAAATCTGCCTCAAGAAATATCATCAAGAGGGTTCCCAGAGCCATTTGTCCTTAGAGAATTTTCAACCTAATTGTAACTGACACATTAATAATGCCATCAGAATGCCAAGCCTACCACATGGGACTGGGAGACATAATGTGTAAGAAAACCACATTCCAGTCATTAAGGGTTCTGAAAAAATTGTTACAATGAATTAACCTAAAACAAGATTCATATTGAAATGCTGCATTAATAATTTTAATTTTGTTTTTGTTTTGGATAATCTATTTTGTAAACAAGACTGATGTTATTTGGAAAAATTAGTAGTAATTAATAAATAACAAATTGTAATAAGAATTTCCATTTTTTAAATAAATGTTAAATAATAGACTTAAGGAAAATCTGGATATTTTAGTAAAAGCAAAGTCTGTCTTTTCTGTTCTAGTTCATTAAGCAAATAAGTTTTAACTGAAAAATGACTAAAGAGTCTTGACAACTATAGAGAATTTAAAATAGTTATGTTGTGAAGATTTTACTGCTATTCATGTGTGATACTAGTTTTAAAAGCCCAGTGAAAGGTACTCAAGCAAATTGATGCAGCTAAAATCATGACGCCTCAAATTGTTTGTTCTCTGTTTGTAATCATAGAGCAGAGCCATTGCTATTAATGCCTGTAGCATCATCACCATGTACCAAAGGCTTCCTCCATAATTGAGTTTTAACCAGACAAATCTTTCATGTGAATCTTTTCTCAGAAAGAAAGGGCAGAGAAAACTAGCATCAGTCCCTTGCCGATCCCTGGGATTTTCATTTGGAACTAAAGGAGGCCAAAATTCTGAACCTTCATTTAAAACTTCTCTGGCAGTTTTTAATTCCAAAATATTATTCAATTGTTTTCATATGACAATATTATACAGAGTGAAATATTTACAATTTTTTCACATGATATACTGTCATGACACCCACTTATTATATGGGTGATATTCAAATTACTTCAGAAGTCTGCCAACTTCCAAAGACATTACAAAGAATGAGACATATGAAAGAGTAAGCTGACTTACTTCTCTGACTTTTTCTTCATGAACTTAATGGGCAAATCATGTTGGCCATAGATTCGTGTGGCCATAAAATATAAGATGTTTCTGTTCAATTTCTACTTTGCATCCCTCTTGAATAAAACACTGAAAACGATTTTAATATCATTTATACATTTTAGTAAAAAAAATAAGAAATAAACCCAATTTTTTAGCTATATTACACAGCACTCAAAGGAACATGTGAAAAATAAGATTTTATAATGGATATT
Source organism: Propithecus coquereli (assembly GCF_000956105.1). Lineage (NCBI taxonomy): Eukaryota > Metazoa > Chordata > Mammalia > Primates > Indriidae > Propithecus > Propithecus coquereli. The sequence goes on along the minus strand of NW_012154951.1, from coordinate 6,515,977 downwards.
TGTCAACTTTGGTGATTTTAAAACATCTCATAGGGGGTAAATGTGAAATAGGTTTCTGTGGACTAGTCACCAACTTGTCTGAGTTCTATGAGACGGAACATACTCAGCACGTTACGTGAAGTGGATTTATTACTCACTGACAGGCAGCAAGGGACAACAGAATCTAGGATCAATTGTGAGCCGCTTCCCCAAGGATCAGGAAGCCGCACAGGGTGGATGGAGTCTTGAGTGCTTGTGCCCCACTTACCCTGCTGATGAGAGATGTCAAAAGGTGGGCCACCCGGTTTACACACTTCAGGATCACATGACTCACTGGGCTAATGCACTGAAGGACATCCTGTCCTTGGGGAGGGGTAGGGATAGAACAGAGCTCAGGCTGCTCCAGCCAGCTCCAGCCTCCCCCATCTCAGAATGTTGCATTCCCAGAACATTCTACCATTATTCTTGAGAACTACAAGCAAGAAAGTGGGGAGAACTGTGTCAGTCTAAGGCCACCCAGAGAACTGTTCTGCAATAGGAACTGAGTAAACACTATAAATTCGCCAGAATTGGTTGCATAAACATTAATTTTTCTATAAAAGTTAATGTGCTCACCCTACATTGAACAGGGAGTCCAGTGACAATAAAAAACAGAGAGGTCCAGGTCTTCCAGACTATGGCCTCCCAGGCATTGCCGCTACAGACATGAAACAAAATTCCCCTTGCATTTTCAAGACAAGTGGGGTCATTGCAGGGAAATAATTGACATTTGCTATATTTTATTCAAACTGTAGAAACCTTTTACTAGGAAGTAAAGTGAGTAAGATTCTAGGTCACATATTTGAGGATAAGTGGTAGAGAAGATGTTTGTATTTCCCTTATGAGAGAGTGAATATTCTCAAAGTCTAGACTAACATGTTTTACTGATGTTAGGGAAAAAAGAAAACAGGAGATTTATTTCTTTATAAATATTTCTACAGAAATATTGAAGAGAAATCTTCAATCCCAGGGCTACTGTCCAAACATTAATCAATGCTCTATGAAATATTCCTAAAGCCAGCCTCAACCTAGTAATTCTTCAACCTTTCTTCAAAATAAACATTTATTTTTATGTCTATTTTCCAAATAGTTATATGACTTCTGTACACTTGCCAGTACAATGATGGCTGGAAGAGGTTATCGAACAGTGTAACATTGATGTACAGGCAAACTTGCGAGATACTGCCGGTTCAGTTCCAGACCACTGCAATAAAGTGAGCATTGCAGTAAATTGAATCACATACATTTTTGGTTCCCAGAGCATGTATAATTTATGTTCACACTATACTGCAGTCTATTGTGTACAATAGCATTATGTCTAAAAAATGTATATCCCTTAATTAAAGATACATTGTTGCTAAAAAAATGCTAACAATCATCGGAGCCTTCAGCAAGCCATAATCTTTTGTTGGTGGGGCGTCTTGCCTCAATGTTGACAGCAGCTGACTGCTTAGCGTGGTGTTTGCTGAATGTGGTGTGGATGTAGCAATTTTTAAAAATTAGAGAACAAAAAGTTTCCTGCTTCAACTGACTCTTCCTTTCACCAAAGATTTCTCTGTAGCATGCAGTGATGTTCGACAGCCTTTTAACCACAATAGAACTTCTTTCAAAATTGGAGTCAAGCCCGTCAAACTCTGCTGCTGATTCATCAACCAAGTTTATGTAATATTCTAACTCCTATGTTGTCATTTCAACAATGTTCGCAGCATCTTCTATCTCAAGAAACAACTTTGTTTACTCATCCATAGGCAGCAACTCCTCCTTCAGGAAGCTCTGATCATGAAATTGCAGCAATCCAGTCACATCTTCAGGCTCCACTGCTAGTTCCAGTCCTTTTGTATTTCCACCACATTTGCAATTACTTCCTCCTCTTGAACCCCTCAAAGTTATCCATGTGTATTAGAATCAATTTTTTCCAAACTCCTATTAATGTAGGTATTTTGACTTCCCATGAAACAGTAATGTTATCAATGACATCTGGAATGGTGTATGTTTTTCAGAATGTTTTCAATTTTCTTTTCCCAGAAACATCAGAGGAATCACTATCTATGGCAGCTATAGCCTTACAAAATGTATTTCTTAAATAAGACTTGAAAATTGAAATTATTTCTTAATACAGACCGCAGAATGGATGTTGTGTTAGCAGGCACGAAAACAACATTCACCTCCTTGTAAAATCTCTGTCAGAGCTCTTGGGTGACCAGGTGCATTGTCAGTGAGCAGTAATATTTTGAAAGGAATCATTTTTTCTGACCAATTCTCAACAGTGGGCTTAAAATATTCAGTAAACCATGCTGTAGACAGATGTGCTATCATTTAGGCTTTGATTTTCCATTTATAGAGTACAGGCAGAGTAGATTTAGCATAATTTTTAAGGGCCATAAGATTTTTGAAATAGTAAATGAATATTGGCTTCAACTTAAAGTCACCAGCTGCATTAACCTCTAACAAGAAAGTCAACCTGTCCTTTGGGGCTTTGAAGCCAGGCATTGACTTCTCTCGAGCAGCGCAAGTCCTGTATGGTATATTCTTTCAATAGAAGAATGTTTTGTCTACATGTAAAATCTGTTTAGTTTAGCCACCTTCATTATCTTTGCTAGATCTTCTGGATAACTTGCTACATCTGCACTTTCTGCTTCACCTTGCACTTTTATGATATGGAGATGGCTTCTTTCCTTAAACCTCATGGACCAACTTCTGCTAGCTTCCAACCTTTCCTCAGCACCTTTCTCACCACTTTCAACCTTCATGGAATTAAAGAGATTTAAGGCCTTGCTCTGAGTTAGGCTTTGGCTTAAGGGAATGATTTGGCTTGTTTGATCATTTATCTACTTAAAGACTACTTAAATTTTCTCCATATCAGCAATAAGCCTATTTAACTTTCTTATCATTTGTGCATTCACTTGTGTAGCACTTTTAATTTCCTTCAAGAACTTTTCCTTTGCATTCACAACTTAGCCAACTGTTTGGCACAGGAGGCCTAGCTTTTGGCCTAACTTGGCTTTCTACGTGCCTTCCTCACTAAGCTTACTTATTTCTAGCTTTTGATGTACAAGGAGGCACACACAACTCTTCTTTCACTTGAACACTTAGAGGCCATTGTAGAATTATTAATTGGTCTAATTTAAATATCCTTGTGTCTTAGGGAATAAGGAGGCCTAAGTAGAGGGAAAGAGACAGGGGAGCTGCTGGTAGGTGGAATAGTCAGAATACACAACATTTATTAAGTTTGCCATCTTACATGGGAACAGTTCACCGTGCCCCCAAACAATTACAATAGCAACACAAAAGATCAATTATCACAGGTCATCATAACAGTCACAATAATAATAATAATGAAAATGTTTGAAATATTGCAAAAATTACCAACATGTGACACAGAGACACAAAATGAGCACATGCTGTTGGAAAAATTGTGCCAAAAGACTTGCTCAATGCAGTGTTACGGCAAACCCTCAATTGGTAAGAAAATGCAGTATCTGTGAAGCGCAATAAAACAAAGCACAGTAAAATGGAGTATGCTTGTATAGAAGATAGACAGTTTGTTCTTGGTAACAAAGACATGGTGTGGGGAGATATTTTAATTTAAAATGGCATAGAAAAACCTAGGAAAATAAAACAAATTGGCATTCCCAATAGCACATAACAGGAAACTCTTAAGAGTTTATTAGTTAGATTTGTTATATTAACAGTAAGTAATATGGCATAAGAAAGTACCACAATGCCTTAGTAGCTTAAAGGAATAAATATTTTTTTTCTCACTCATGAATTTGTAAATTTAAATATTGCTCTCTTGGGCTTGGCTGGCCTCGACTGGGCTTTGCTTTACATTATAGATTTAGTTTAGGCCTGCTCAAGTATCTCTTCATCTGGGACCAATAGTGACATGGAGTGTACTCTTCTGATGACAGATGGCAGAAGGACAAGAGGCCAAGTCAAAACACTCAAGTATATTTAAAGTGCCTGCTGGAATTACTTTTGCTAACATTCAGTGCCCAAAGCATATAACTAGCCAAACTCAATGTCACTGGTAGGAAAAAGTACTCAGTTTATAGTAGAGGGAGGTATAATAAAGTCACATGGCAAATTGAATACATGCATTTCTTTTAATGTAAGGAGGGAGAGTAGTGAATGATGATCCAATCTACCACTGAGTGTTCCACTGGAATTGCCAAAGCTAAAGGTACAGATTTCCTGAGGGGTGAGGAAATCCTCAAACGGCACCATGGCTATGTGGCAATTATAATAGACCTGATTCCTGCCTTGTAGTAAAACTCAAATGAGATGTTATTTAATGAATGTATTTACTTTTCTGCCCATAAAGACTTAAGACCCTGAAAATAATAGATTTACTTAAAATACCAAAATATTAAAATAAGTTTTGGGTTATTGGATTGGGTTCTACACTTTCCAGATTTTTTTGGAGAAAAGCATTGCTTAGAGAACAAACTACCTTATTTTGGAGATAAGAGTATTCTATCTACAAACGCCTTCTACTTCCAGGAGAATCTATTCTATAATACAAAAGTGAACCTATAATTTCCTTGCTAAATTGACTATCACCAGTTAGTGGAATGGACTGCAGATTCACTGTAACTATGCTGTCATTTTTCACCACCATACTTTATCCATCATGTGATGTTAATTTGATCATCAGAGTCTAGATGAAACGCAGTGTTATGCCAAATACAGACACTTTCATAGTAGGTGAGTGTACACAGGTGTGTGTATGTAAGAATGGGTGGTTCTTGCTATCACTCATTGCTAGCTAGATTGAGAGCATAATAACATTTCAGGGAAAACAATTTCTTTAATTGTCTATTAAACTGAAGCAAGGGAAAGAAATCATTAGCCGATGTGGTAAAATAGTCTCAAAGAGGCAACTAAAAGTCAAAAACAATGACTTTAGTACCTAGGTTAATACTATTTATGCTCAGGTAAGTACATAATGAAAAATATGAAAGGAAGCTATCAAAATATTCTGAAGGATTATTTTAGGATTGTAAGATTTTAGGTGATTTTTGAATCATCTTCCACATGCAAATGTATTGATTTTTAATACAATGAGCATAAGTAACAAATAATATTTTATTGATTAAAATAGAGTATATATTCTTTAGAATGAATTATACATGGATTCTATGCTTACTAACTCTGTGGATTGAAACCAATCATTAAACCTCTCCCTTACAAACTAAGAGGAATTAGCAATTCACTTTGTGAGTAGAATGATATGCTACAGAATTAGTACGTGTCTCATAGAATTGTTGTGTAGGTTAGCTAAACAGAATGTGGCCTACGATAACCAGCAATTAAAAGTGTGCCGCTGTCATCATCATCATTATTACTATCATCATCATCATTTTAATTAAATGATCAGAATTTAATTGTACCCCTGACATCAGCATATCTCAGAAAATTCAGTAATAGCAGAACAGTTTTTTTGTTTTAATCTATTCACCTGATGTTAAGCCAGAATTGGGACCCAGAGTAGCAGAGCCATCATTCTGCTGTGAACTAGCTTTGTGATCTTGGGCATGACATCAATTCTCTAGGTCTCCATTTCTACACAAATATAATGCAAGAGTTAGAAAACATTAATCCCAAGCCATTACCAATTATGATGCCAATCTAAGTTGCTCTATGTGTGTTCTAAATATGACTGTCTACAATCACAACCCGATCTACATATTCAGGTCAGCATCATTTCTTCCCTGGATTCTCCCAGGAGTCTTCTGCCTGCTTTCCCTGCTTCCAAGTTGGCCCTTCATTAACCCACACTCTATACAGTAGCCCAAATGATCGTTTGACAACGTAAATTTTATCTTGCTGTTCAGTGGTTTATACGCACCCATGCACTTGGACACTTGGAATAAAATCAAGTGTCTTATCAAGGCCTTCAGTGCTCTGCTCAATCTAACCCCGAACACTCACTGCCATCTTCTCCAGAATCACCCTTGCTCCCTTGCTCCCTTACCCAAACAGTCCAGGTTCTTTTCCATCTCAAGACCTTTGAATAACCAACTTTATCCAAATAAAATGTTCTTTTTCTGACCCATTGTTTGACCAGCTCTCTTTGACTGTTCAGGTTTACTGTAAGCGTCATCTCTCTGAGAGGTGATCCCAACCACCTCCCTAAATAGCTTCCCTCTGTTGGTATTGGCTACCTCAATTTGTTTGATTTTTTAGCCCCTGTTAAATTCCTACACAATGCTTTAACTTATTTTTTTATATTTTATTGTTTTTATAAATTTATTTTAATTTCTCCCCAGATAGATTTTTTAGTTTCGAGAGAAGAAGGATCATTTTAGTCCAGATATCTCTTCTGTCCCCAATATCTAGAATGGTGACTGCTGACAAAAATGTTAAATAAATATTTGCTGACAAGATGAGTACAAATAAAAGGATGGATGAATGAATGGGTTAATAAGTGAATAATGGAGAATGAGTGCATGTACATGCACACTTTTGCAGTCTGGCAATATCCAGCACTATCATTGCACATGCTTCTGGCAGGCTCTTTCCTGCACCATAAACAAGAATTTCTAAGCGACGAGGGTACTGGGGGCAGGAAAGGGGATACAAGTGCAATGCATTTTCCAGAGTATGGATGTCAACAGTATCTTAATTGTTTATTTCTTGAATGGGAATTTTCCAATAAATACCAACCTTGTAGGGGGCAAAGGGACTGGTGACCTTACCAGTGTTTTGGATTCATCAAACATATGAAACGATTTCAAATATTTGTGGCTTGATTGTAACACTGAGTGCATTTTGCCAGCTATTGTCGACTTCCATTTAAAAATCTATTTCAGGTCAGAAACTTTATTGTGTCCTTTCCTCTAGGCTCAAATAGACACACACTCAGACTTCTCGTGTGTGATTGCAGCTGGCCTTCCCTGACCGCCCTCTTGCTCATTGCTGCCTTCTGTTGTTCACAGTTTCACTGGTAGAGGTAAATCTTTACCTGTTTCCATCAACGAGGGACAAGTTCCAAAATATGTTTGACCTTATGTGGCTTTTGCTCCTGTAGAGAACATTATGTGTGCCCTTCAAAAAAATGTCAGATGGCAAGAACCACAAGCTATGTTGAGATTTTGTTATCTTATTTTCTAACAATGTTCTCTAAGTCCCTAGAGGGGGAATAGGTATCTTTTTGTTCCTCTGAAATTTTAAGTCAAAGCACTGTTTTATGTGAGGCCCATTATATATTGGCAATATGAGTAACATAAAGAAGTCCTAGAACAATCAAGTATACCTCAAGGCACGGGCTATGTGGGGAAATGTGCAGTTCTGAACTTCTACTGCACACAAAACACTTTGCTAGACCCTTTACCTATGTTTTAACATTAAGTCTCGTAAGAATTTAAGTTCTATATTGGTAAGATGTGTTTCTAGTACCCAATAAGATGTCTGGTACAATCAGTGGATGTAGATCTGTTAATCTCATTTTACAGATGGGAAAACTGAGGTTTATAAGTTCAGTGATGTGCTCAAATTTAAGTTCCTAGAAGGCATAAAGCCACACCTAGCCTTGGGTATGATTGAATCGGAAGTATAATCTTTCATTATGTCACCTAATGGCAAAACCCAGAAAAACTTTGTTTTTGAAAATATCTGTGGAATGCACAATTAAAAATCGCTACTGATTTTGTATTTAATAGCCTGCAAACCTATCTTGAGTAGTATCTGCAGCTGTAAATTTATGCAAAAATGCCACAATCTTATTTTACATATGTCAATAATTCTTTTACTAATTAGTCATTAGCTCCTGAGATGTGTCAGATATATGAGTCATTGCAAATATAGAACTAAATAAAATAGTGTTTCATCCTTATGGAGCTCTCAATTTTGTTTCCTTTCTCTTTTTTGTATGTCTAACAAATGCATGAAAAATATTCTTAATATAATTAATCCAAAAGTTTAAATCACTTTGAATTATCAGCATCTATAGAACTAATTTAATTTTTGACAAAATTTGTATAGTGACAATTTATAAAAAGTAAAATTATTGTCCCAAAAAGTAAAAGTGAATTGCGTCACCTAAATATTAAGCTGGGCTTAAAAACTTCTATTAAAGTACTGACAAAGAAAAATTACACACACACACACACACACACACACACACACACACACACACCTGGGGGCTGTCTGGAACGCATCCTGTCATTGTTAATATAATATGTCCAGATTACATGGCTGGATGCGTTCCAGACAGCCCCCTTTTGTGTGTGTGTGTGTGTGTGTGTGTGTGTGTGTGTACAGTTGATAGGTCTACATAGATGCACTATCAGCCACCACTTGCTCTAAATGCAGGTGAACTCTCTTGCTTTTGAGAAAAACTCATTGACAGTTTTGTAGTTAAAAAGTGACTCAATAATTAATGCATGGCTTCATTTGCCTTCAACTGACAATATAATAATTAAAATATAATGTACTAACTATATAACTATATAACTAACTATATAACTATATAACTTCCATTTTGGATATTATTACTTTTTAAGAATATATTTTACATGTTAACATCTTTTTATTCCTTCTAGTATATCTGCTCTCGAAAATAGAAGCATTTGCTCTTACACCCTCACGATTAATATTCAGTTAGGATGCTAGAATGTCACAATTTGTATTAAATGATGGAAGAAAGGGAAAAAAACATATTTATGTGTGATTTTTGTTGTCCTTTTGCTCATCTTCATCACCACAAGACTGTCACGGGAAACTATTTTTCCTTTAGCCTGGGCTCTAGAGAGAACATGCATGGAATAGATTTGACCGCAACCCATAGCACAAAGCCAAGCCCAGCTTAAGTATCCTCATCTTGAAGCAAAATTTGTCTTGAGGAACACAGCAAGAGCCACATATGAGTAAGCAAGAATAGATTTTTATATTAAGCCAATGAGTTTTCAGTGAATCTTATCCCAATAGTAGTTGACCTTCAAACACACACACACACACACACACACACACACAGACACACACACACACAGAGGTCACTGTCCTGGCAAGCCTCAACAGTGAATAGCCTTAAATAATTAGGGAGAAAAGCTGCAATGCTATTGTGTCAGGATGCTAGATTCAGGACATTCAATAGGATCTGAAACACGATAGATTTAGGAGACTGTACCTCAGGATTATTTCAGTTTTAAGCTACAGAGAGCCTAAAACAATCTGCTTTAACAAATAATGGTACACAAGACAGAACAGCTCAGAAGCACCTCTAGTTCCCAACAGAACCTGATCAATGGCTCAAAAATGCCAGTCAAATTCATCTTACAGCTCTGTTTCCTCTGATTCCATCTAATCCTCAGATCTAATAATGATCCCTTAGAGTTTGCGAGCTTTTGCTCAGAATGGAGCAGTTTTAAGTCTCACAAAGTTGAATCACCAACTCCAGTAGAGAAAGGAGAGTCTTATCCCAATATTCCCAGCAAAAGTCCTAGAATTCGATCCAATTAGATAGACTGAGTCACATGCCCAGGACTCTGAACTTTAAACTGTGACCAAGCAGTAACATTGCTAATTGGCTTAATCCTAAAGCTAAATCCTGAAGCCTCATATGTGATTAATCGTACTTAAATCACCTGGGCAGAAAACAGGAGGTATCTGCTACAATGCACCTATTATCCTTATCACTTAAACTCTCTATAATATGAAAAGAAAAATAATCCATCAAAATTTATGACTGCCTTCTGCCAAAAAGTGGCTCTAAGAGGAAAGAGGAATTGATTGAGATCACTATTGGTTTGCACAGGGCCAAGCATTTTCTAGTTTGAACAAGATTTACAGCACTTTGCAAACACTTTGATGTAATTGAAGACCACAAAGTAGATTTCTCAGGGAGTCCAGACTGTTATTTTGACCATTATTCCCATTTGAAAAGATAAAATAGCCACACCACCCTAGAGACTGCCAAGCTAGAGCTGAATTGTTTTCTGGGATGATTTACAGGTGGATAACAGTCAGTCTGCTTAACATCATGACACTGCTGCTCACTGAAGTCCTGCCAAGAGCTGAGCGTGCTTTTCCTGTGGGTGCTGTGGGAGCTACAGAAACATGAAAAGAAAGAGTGAAGCACATTAAATGAACTGCCTGGGAATAATTATTTCTAAAAATAGAAAAACAAAGTCAGATTTATGCTATTGAACAGATATTATACATATGAAAATTGTATAAACACCAATATGTATAATAAATGGATACTTAGTGACCCCCTACAATATGCTGGATTCAGTACATCATTAAATCTCTACATCATTAAATCCTCATAACAATTGCATTATTGTTTTCATTTTTCAAAAGTAACTAGTTAAGCCACGTGGCCAGTAAGTGGGAGAAACAAGATTGAATCCCTATTGTCTCATGCCAGTCTGAACGTTCCCATAAATTGTTATATTGCCAAGGAGACAGAGAATATTACCACAAAATAAAGTAGTAAATGAAGTGGAGAGAATTTAATTTCTAAAAGCTTCCAAATGTTGCGATTTGATCTGAGTTCTCAAAACAGAGATGCATACGGATTTAGGTGATGGGGGGAGAGGAGCCTTCAGAGGCCATCCTAATCACCCGAAAGGGTCAATTTCTCCAAGTTTTCTAATATTTTTAGTAAAAAATCTTTCACTTGGGTGCGTGTTTGACATGGCGGAGTCCTATGCATTAGTGCATAGTATTTATTTGTTGAATGAAAGTAATATTCAAACTTGGCAAAACTATTTGAACCCCATTTTTATTATAGTTTACCTGGTATGGAAGTAGCTAGATTCTTAGAAATGATTTAAAGGAGCTCTAACTTTGTTGATAAAATTTAAATTTTGGTGAGTTTATAAGTTACTTGAAATAATTGAGAAACTAAAAAGTATTTCACAAACTTTTGCTAAACATAGCTATTTTGTTGTTGAAATCCAAAAATAACATATGTATTTATATTTTAAGTATAAAAATGATTTTTATTCACTATAGAATTATAATATAAATGGATTTTAGTGAAAAATAATTTTAAAATTATTACTTTGTATACTTGTACATTTTAACTAGATAAAATTCAGTGCTGGATATCAACATATTTATTTCTTTTTTTACTGATCAAAATGTCCAAAGTGCATTGAGACCACTCTATGGGAATCTATGAACATGTATATTGTTATCATTTTTGCTATTGTAGGGTTTTTTGGTTAGTTTGTATTTTACATAGTACTGATTAACAGGCAAATATCTTATGTGTTTGCAGCATTCAATTTTTCAGTGAAGATTTTTTTTAGTATCTTACCACCTCCTCTTTCTCTCTTTGACTTCTGTAAGAATAATTTGGGGTCCTAGTTTTTATCCTGGCTTAAAATTCAATCATTTTGTTGTTGATAATCTCAGCATTTTATACATTGCTTCCAGAGGAAGATCTTTGATACCGATACACAACAGGCTTCTTAAAGTAATTCTGATGGACAGACTTAGTGCTATTTTTTTTTCCAAAAGCCCAGTTCTTGTCTTACCCATGAAATTGCTTTGCTATGCATTTTATTAGGCTTGAAGTCTTAATACCCTTTTTCCTGCTGAGAAATGAAGAGGATATAGGTCCCTGGATAAACTTATCTGCTGGGAAGGGAATATAGAAATGTAATCTTCTAACTGTCCTCATATCATTTGGCTGTGCTCTGCACAAATGCATCTGAAGACATTTATCTGACTCCAAAGCTGAGATCTTCATGAAAGCAGGTTAGCTCTCCTAGATTCAAATAACTGGGTTTATATCCTTTAACCTAAGGGTGACTTTTGAGTATTAAACCAGACCTGTGGGTTCAAAGAGAAATGGCCTTAAAATACTTTAGATTTACTGTGAACGGCAAAGGGCTGAACAGTACAGAGAAAGAGAAATGGATGTACAACACTTCCTGCTGTAAAAAAAGTCTACCTTGAACTTGCTGATCGAGAAGAAATAATGCAGTACCTTGCAAATAAACCATGCTGATGGATATCTTCTGCTAGAATGGAGATCACTGTATTTACTCTTTCTGTTTGATGTCAGCATCTTAGCACTCAGCATGAACTCTGCTACAGCTAACTGTCTATATACGTTATTTCTAGTCAATAATGAATGCTTCCCTAACATGTTATTATTGAAAATAACAGGTTCCAGATGTGTGACTGTACCATATACAATTCATTTCCTCTTCTGTAAGAATTGGATTTTCTTGTCATTAGAGCTGAATTGTGTGTTGACACTTTGCTAAAGTTCAAACATCCAGAATCCAGACCAAAGGCAAAAAGTTGTGTTGAAAGATTATAATAACAAGTGCAATTGAACAGCGGCTTACAATCTGCAAAGAACTTTCAGAGTACTCTTTTTGGAATGTCTCCTCACTCTCTAAAGAAGGTAACACATGTATTTTTATTCCCATTTTAGCAAAGAGTGGATTTAGGTGACTCGCACAAATCAAAACACTAGTAATTGAGAGCACTAAGACTCAAACCCTAGACATCTACCTCCAAATCTAGTCTTTCCATACTCTAAAGAGTAAAGTATACTTATCTGGATATTACTTGTCTACTTTCCAGTAGAAAAGGAGAAGTGCAAAGGCCCACGATAGAGTAGCAGTGACTAAAAGCAGCATGAGAACATTAGCTGCTGCTCCCTTTCTGTTTCATTAGGTCACGTAGTAGATATAAAGTGGTGTAGACAAGATTTAAGAAAATCTCTGGCTTGTTCAAAATCACATTTCAGGGCATACATTTAAGAACCAAACCATTTTGAAAACTTCTTTTTTCATCTTTTTCCATTTTCTCTTTTATCCCTAAATAGTATTTATTAGAACTAAGCATGTTAAGTAGATTCTTATAGGCATATACACAAGATTTATTGCTTTAGGAGCACAGATTCATATATAATGAAAGAGTATAGGCCGGGCGCGGTGGCTCACGCCTGTAATCCTAGCACTCTGGGAGGCCGAGGCGGGCGGATCGTTCTGAGCTCAGGAGTTCGAGACCAGCCTGAGCAAGAGCGAGACCCCGTCTCTACCAAAAATAGAAAGAAATTAATTGGACAGCTAAAATATATATAGAAAAAATTAGCTGGGCATGGTGGCGCATGCCTGTAGTCCCAGCTACTCGGGAGGCTGAGACAGTAGGATCGCTTGAGCCCAGGAGTTTGAGGTTGCTGTGAGCTAGGCTGAGGCCACGGCACTTGCCCCAGGCAAGAGAGTGAGACTCTGTCTCGAAAAAAAAAAAAAGAGTATAACATCCCTTCCTTCCTTCCCTTCCTTCCTCCTTCCCTTTCTGCTTCCTTCCCACCCTTCCTTCTTTCCTTCCACAGTTATTTATTAGTACCCAACACTATTAGGGTTAGTATAACTTAAATCCTATACTCTTTATTCCTTTTCCAAATTTCCTTGCTGTGATTAACAATCATGTACTATGACAGATTTAAAGTTTATTCACGGTGCTAAACTAAGCCAGTACTTAATGCTATTATCAACACTGGTGTTAAAATAAATTTAGAGTCATTTATTTTAAATGACTTCTAGTGGATCACTTAACTCAGCTGTTGACAAATATAGTAGAGCTAATGTATAGCTCCTGAAGCTTCTTCCTGCACAATTATCTAAAAGACCTTGGTATCAATCTTCTTTATTGTGTCATTTGTCAAGCAAAACGCAGTCGAGGGATCTGGGAAATTCTGCTGCTTCCAACAAATAGAAAAATAGCTAAAAACTTTCTGAAGCTGTTATTCAGGTTTGGGACATCTGTGTCCCCTCAAATTGCAGAATGAGTTCAACAAAAGGTAACAAATGATGGCTAGGAAGAGTAACGGTGCAGGAATAAATGGCGCAGAGCTCTGAGAGAAGCTCATTTGGCAGGAAGCTTTGTGCACTGTGTCTACGCGTTGTGTACCCATTAAGAGAAAGCAATTTCGATGCTCTCTACCTCTCCTATTGCCTCTTACTAAATATCAAAACAAAGATAAAATATATTGTGGAATTTTGTGAAAATCATGCTGTAATGCATGTAGAACAGCATTAGCTGGAGAGCTTGATAAAAATACTAACATCTAGAACACACCTGATGATTTTTAGCCTGTCAATTTTGATTATGTTCCAGGAATTCATATATGTAATAAATAAGCCAGATGATTCTCATGCAACCAGCTTGAGGGCTGTCTTTTGAAAACCAGAGGTCTAGATGACCCAGTAAATAGCCCCTGGAAAAGTACAGAGACACACTGGTCATACAGTTTGGCTTCATTGCCCATAATAGGAATTCAATATTTTTCGTCTCTGAAATGGTCATTTGCTCAAGCTGCTCAAATTGTAAAATATCTGTAAAATCTAGCATGTTTGAATATTGCAGCATCAATTGAAGTTTCTATATATTTAAACCTTAAATCATCTTAAGCATTCACCCTCAAACACTTTCTGATTCGAGCTTCATTGGGATTTTTGTCTTATGCCATGGCTACTGTGATGAGCTGTATTCTACCATGTCTGAATTAGTTTCTTAAGAGGCTACATATCATTGTGAAAGGAGAAAATATGAATCAATGCAGAGGGAAAATGATTTTCTCTTCCCTTCAATGCATAGTAATGTGCTTTCAGTATGCATGAGAGCCTGATGAATAAATTAAAAGACAATTTCCAAATTGCATATTGATTTTTATACAACATAAAATAAGGCTGTGTATCTGATGGAGACCATCATCAAGGGGCATAAATCTTAAATTAAAAAGCAAAAAATAATAAATTAAAATAAAATTTTAAAACATGGCAGCTGGTAGTAAAATATATTAGTGCCCATTTTCTCTGAAACATTAGGACATAAACTATCCTATAATATTTAAACTATTTTTAAATAATTAGTAGCAGAGTAAGCACAAAATCCATAAAAAGCTTTAGTCACTTCTGTAACTTAGCCTGCCACCCAATCTAAGAAATGACTATTCTGAGAGCACACAATTCATCATGTGGTATGTTCTATTTCAAAAATTCATTAAATTGCCATTGGTAACGATTGCCAAGTTCATGACAGGTTTTCTGTTTAGTTTTCTGTGTTAGCACCTTGCCCCAATGAAGGCACCCATTGGTGAAGCCATGCTCACAACTGAGAGCTATATAAAACATTTACGGCTACATATGAAGATAACTTGATTGCTGTGGGACATTCTGCCTGATACAAACTGGATGCAAAAGATCTGACTGTTGAGCAAGAAATAAAAGGTATTCTATAAACATAATCATCCACACAGTCTTTTCTAAAAGATCAACATTAGATTTTGTGAAATTAGAGCTGGTACTCGATCATTAGGCACCTAAACAGCACACTGGCCAGTGGGTGCTTGAATTGGTTAGGTTACTATCCTGATTGGTCAATGCCTTACCCTTCTGGTTGTTTACTAGTTCAAATATATCATTCTCTTTTGTACGCACCAATAGAGGAATGTGACAGTAGTTTTCTTGCCTTCCCAACCTTGTTGCTTATGGTGGCATTCAAGAATTTTTTTTTAACTCATAGAACACATATTTACTAAGACTAAAAATGCTGTTGGAAAGTGAAGTACAGAAATTAATTTTATAGTGAAAATTGTAAACCCAGATTTTTGCAGGGAAACAAGCCACATATATAATAACAAGAATAACACCAACTACAGGATCTATATAAGAATAAATGCAAAGTGCTCACCCAAATTGCAGCGCTCTTCCCTTCCTCCCATGCCCTCCCGGCCTCTGTCCTTTCCATTTCCTTACTTAGAACTGAAAGAATCATCCTTGGGTCTTCTTTGGTATCCATCCTAACCTAGTTCAGCAATCACTGGCCATTTACACAAGTAAGAAATTGTTTTACATGTGAAGGATCCAAATGACACAATTTCAGGCATGAGGTATAGATAATCTAATGAAGTAGTTGGAAGATACAGATGTCTGCATTTCTGGTTCCCTGTTCGAAACTTTGCAGTTTTTTTTTTTTTGTTTTATTTCAGCAAATTACGGGTGTACATATGTTTAGGTTACGTGTGTTGCCCTTGGTTCCCCCCCCCACCGAAGTCCGTGTTTCAAATATGTCCATCCTTCGGGTAGTGCGCA